>NW_023597055.1:22435850-22538350 GCF_011947565.3 Pollicipes pollicipes
CCGTGCTGGGCCTGTGACACTGGCTTAGATACCGGCCAATCGGACATTCGGGCTGGCTGTGAAGAGCTCTGCAGTTATTACTTGCACTGCGGTGAGGGTGGGCAACGCGGGCCTGTCGTTGGGCCATCATGACTGGGCCTGCACGTTGTGCTAACTTGCAAGATAGTGCAACAGGTATCTATCTATTTGCAACATAGCGCGAGCCCGTTGTTGGTGTCCTTGACTACCGGTGGGGAGAGACATGGCGTTTGTAGAAATAACCAGACTGACGCCTTTTTTCAAAGCAAGAAGTATTTTTACATCTATCCAAGGAATGATCCTGTTCGGGGCGGCTTATCCATGTGACCTTTTCTCAGCTAATCAAATGCCTCGCAATGCCAAATGCCAATCGGGACGCCTGGCGCTAAGTGCGTAGAGGTCGCATGACGTTTAGTTCCCTAGGATCATTATACACTCAGGCAGCACAAGACACACTTGGTGAGAGTCTGCAGCTGCTGCTCTCCAGACAATCGTCTACCCCCCGAGGACGGTTCCTGTTCCTGACCCTTTCAGGTCGGGGGTCAGGTCAAAACGACAGTCTGGTTACGAAAGTGCTGTTTGTGATGCAGCCAAAGTTCGGTATATTCCGCGACGCAGCCATTATACCTACGCAGAGCAAGCTTCCGCTGAGGCCTGAGGTGCATTATAATAGCAAGCAGGTCTGAAAGGCCAACCGCTTCCGGCCAAACGGCAGACCACCTGAAGGAACGTGAGAAGGGAAACCAGCAAAGCGTCATTGGAGAAATGCGTAGGCATCAGCTAGAGTCCATTGGGTCACAGTACAGAAAACGCGGGTGAATGAAGACGAGAGAGAGAGAGAGAGAGAGAGAGAGAGAGAGAGAAGAGAGAGAGGAGAGAGAGAGAGAGAGAGAGAGAGAGAATAAGAGAGAGAGAGAGAGGGAGAGAGAGGGAGAGAGCGGAGAGAGGGAGAAGGAGAGAGAGAAGAGAGAGAAAGAGAGAAAGAGAGAGAGGAAAAGAGAGAGGGAGGAGAAGGAGAGAGCGGAGAGAGGGGAGAGAGGAGAGAGAGGGGAGAGAGGAGAGAGAAGAGAAGAAAGAGAGAGGAGAGAGAGAGCGATGAGAGAGAGAGAGGATGAAGGTGAAGAGAGAAGAGAACAGAGCCTACACCGCCACATCGCGTCCTCCCATCAGCCGTGTCAGCCAAATGTACATCAATCGTGCGCCCCTTTTGCCCCCTCCCCTCCCCCCAGACGCCAGGATAGACTTGAGTCATGCCCTTCCTTGAACCAGGGGGTTGCGGCAGCAGGAAGCGGCTAGCTGCAGATTATGTGCATGTGCCAGCTCTGACATCCTCTTATAAAAAGTCGGCCTAAGGTTGAGCTCATCGCCGCTAGGTTCGCGTGTTCGGTATGATCAGCTGTTTAGCACAAGGTGCCATCACGGCTTGCTGGGAAAGTCCAATGAAAATGAATGGATTGAAGGGAGCGCTAGAGGCATTCAATGTTCTGAGGTATGAGCACAAGAGGAAAATGAGCAACAGCAGTGACGACGACAACGTCGACTAAACCCAGCAGACTAGTGTCACATACAGGGATATGTAAGCCTCAAGGAGGAGAACAAGGTCCTTGTCGCCATGGCCTACTGTCGTTTGGGAGCGGTTTTGTATGCATAGCTTCCGGGCCTTTTCTGTAGACGCACACACGTGAATTGCATTCAGGAAAGAGTCTTTGCCACCTGTTCAAGAAGCCATGTTCCCTGCAACACCAAGCAAGCAAGAGGTGAACGCCCTGTTTCTTTTCTCGCTTGGTCATTATCCTTGGCTTGAGCTTGTTGGCATGTCAGCTTGTTGGAGATCTCGACTTCAAATGAAGCCATATTAGCCGACATGTTTCAGAAGGTATGGAAGTGCTGAGATATGCAGAATGACGTAAGTTATCACGGATGAGAGAACACACCAGTGAAAGCGATCATCGCTTTGACATATGTCTACTCGCCTGGCAAATCAGGGTCATGTACGGGGTCATCCTATTACCAGGGAAACCCTTATTTCATGTGGCTTAATCGGCAAGGAAGCCATCTTTGTCGCCATCAGCTCTTGCATTTTGAAGGCAGTTTTGTACATAGTTCCCGTTCACTGGCGACATATGTGCAGACGTGCACACTGGAGGTACACAGATGGAAGAGCCCGTGCCAACCGCGCTTGCAGCGGTAACCTTCGAACCGCCAAGTGGTCGGCGGGAAGAGGGCCGTTTCCTGCAGCTCTTGGTCACGCCCTCACCTTCAGCTGCGCGGAAGATGAGCTGGAACTCTCTAGCAAGGTCGAGTCGACAGGAGGACAGTGTGCTCTCCCTCGGTTTGGCATTAATAACAGGTCAGTTGTTGTTT
Source organism: Pollicipes pollicipes (assembly GCF_011947565.3). Taxonomy (NCBI): domain Eukaryota; kingdom Metazoa; phylum Arthropoda; class Thecostraca; order Pollicipedomorpha; family Pollicipedidae; genus Pollicipes; species Pollicipes pollicipes. Next base: position 22,438,233 of record NW_023597055.1, read on the forward strand.
ATTGCTGTGAGCCGTGTGCCATGAAAGCTCGAGTGAATGCAGTGGTGCCAAGTACCCCCCACCCCCACCCCCCACCCCTCTCACCCTCAGCGGTCGGACATGTGGCTGAGGCTGAACGGTTTTACATTGCTATTTACATAGAAAATCGGGTAAGACAGTAGAACTAGCCTCATTCCTCGGAGAAAAACAGGGGAATGGAGATATAGTTGGGTTGATATTTCGGCAACATGCCTTTATCGAAACAATAGCAGAAGTGACAACTTGAAGTGATGTCGGTTTTTCTCCGAGGAACCTTATCTATGTGAATAATGATCCTCGCTAATGCACTGAACAACTTAAGTAAGGTCGGGCTGTAACGCAATCGCCGTTCACAGTGATTCGGGCTCTGATATTCATCAATGCAGCGTCTGGTCTCTTCTACCCCGGCCCGTTTGTATGATGGAGCACGATTTCAAAGTCTAGAATTGAAGAAAGTGCTCCACATCTGCATGAGTTTTGAACTGAAATAGCTGAAAAAAACTTGAAGATCATTCGGTGCATTTCACAGCTCTGCCGTTCTTGAGGCCCAAACATCTCTGGTTAATGATCGTGAAGGTGTGCAGACTTTTTCTGGGAAACTATTTCGAGGTCACCCAGGCTTCCAAGACGCCACAATAGCATCGTCTAAAACCTGCGATTTCATTAACCATGTAGCGATTAAGGCCAAGAAAAACATAATTATCCAGTCGTTCATATCTGCCGTTCGTAAATACGACTTCCAGATACATCGACCGTCCATTGGCTCTAAATAAATGCTGTTCGAGGCACGATGGCGTAATCAAACAAGTACGTATGGAGGAGCCTATTTACCAAACGGAGATATTGTGTTGTCTAGAGCAGTGTGTGCCTTTAAGAATATACCAACAAATATAAGTGAGCTTATTTCAACATATCTCACGACTGCTTCAATATTTTAAAACGTGAAACCCTTCTTTTAATTGCGTTGACTGTATTTTTTCTCAACTCTATCTCGCGACTGGACCGTTACGGTTAGCGTGAACCGGTGACGTTAAACACATCCAGTTCAGCACTCTGAGGCGCGTGATTGCTGTCAATTTGAGCTAGACTCCGACAGGCGACTGGTGTTTACCTGTGCGGCCTCCAGCTCAATGCGGTCAGCGGCATCCCTGCAATCGCTGCACCACGTACGCTGGATGAGGGCTCAAAGCATGCCAGCGCCCATGTGGCGCGACCAGTGATGTTGCATCGTTGTGCTTCAGCGTTGGCATTTGTCCCTGCAGGCTTTTTGCAAGGTAACCAGACTGGAAACGGCGCAATTGCGACGAGCTGAACAGCAAACAACTATAAATAGGATTGGTCTCAGGGATTCGGGGTCCGGTTTGACCAGGCTTGTCTGCGAATGAGGCACGTCCGGCTCATGACAGCCTGGCTGGATGGGACCGGTGGGAGGCGCGCATGGCAGCCTTATTGGATGGGACCGGTGGGAGGCGCGCATGGCAGCCTTATTGGATGGGACCTGTGGCAGGCGCGCGTGACAGCCTGACTAGATGGGACCCTGTGGCAGGCGCGCATGTGCTGCTGCTGTGTGTGTGTGTGTGTGTGTGTGTGTGTGTGTGGTGTGTGTGTGTGTGTGTGTGTGTGTGTGTGTGTGTGTGTGTGTGTGTGTGTGTGTGTGTGTGTGTGTGTGTGTGTGTGTGTGTGTGTGTGTGTGTGTGTGTGTGTGTGTGTGTGTGTGTGTGTGTGTGTGTGTGTGTGTGTACGTTGTTAGTCGTCCGCTCTGGATCCCGGAGTTGCAGTTGGGTTGGGGCGTTTTGATAAAGCGAAGTTTGGGTTTAAAGGAAGTGGGCCACTTTTTGTACTTTTCACTTAAAGATAGATCATGCGCGTCCGATTTGGCGGCAATGGCAGCTTTTGCATGCCTTCTTAAAGGCTCAGAATTTTCATTTGCAGCGGCGGCTCCGACAGTGGAAAGGTTATTGGACTCCTTGATTATCTTCAGTAAAGTGGCACTTTTCATCTGTTTTGTGTATGTGTTATTCATGTTAATATGTGTGATATGTGGTGATAACAGTAAGCTAACGAATCACGAAAGTAGTTTTCTTCTCACTGGGAGTAAAGTCCAGCCCCCCCTCCCTCCCCCCCACACTTTGAGAGTAGAGTGGAACATTTCCGTGGGCAAATCTTTGTCGCATTTTGTTTTTGTTTTCGTTATTTTTTACTGTTCATTTCCCTTCCCAGCTCCCCTACCCACCCAACTCGCTTTGCGAAACTACGTTCCTGATACCCGAACGAGGCCATCATCATTCGAACTCAACGAAACATCATATAATGGCTTTAATTTCTGCCTTTTGGCTTTTTGCGCACTGACTCCTTGAGCAGGTGCCAAGACGTCGGTCAGCATTGTTCACTAAGATGCTGAATTCGTCGCGAGACTGTTTATTTGACCCATATAGAGCGAAATACACCCGGACTGTTATATTTGAGGTGTAACAGGATACTGGTGGTTGGTGTTCGCAGGTAGACTTTGCTCTTTATCATGCCAGTCTGCGTGGTCATTTTAACGAGATTGTTGTGACCCCACTGCCCTCCCCCCCCCCGCACTGTCGCGGAGACTACGATGAATATCTCACTTAAATGTCTTGTAGGAGCCAAGATCGCATTTCGGAAAAAGGAGCGCAGCCTTCCAGAGCCAGTCAAGAAGCTCTGTCAGCGAGAAAGCCCAAGGTTCGGACTTCGGAACATATTCCCCGCTACTTCAATCGGAGCCCAGTTAAGTTCTTTGCGTTAGAACCTCTTACGTCAGCAGCTTTATGCGTAGGAAGTTCTTGCATTCGAAGCTATGTCGCGAGAAGTCTTTGCAAAAGAAGTTTTGCCACGTAGAAGTTTATGCTGTAGAAGTTCTTCTATTAGAAGTAACGTCGTGTGGCATTTTTGTGTTAGCACTTTTGTCGCAAACAACTTTATTTACGAAAACTTATTGTGTTAAAAGTAACGTCACGTGGAAGATTTCTTGTGCTAATTTTTGACGCGTAGAAGTAATGTCGCGGAGCAGCATTTGGGCTAGAAGTCATGACGTGGAAGTTAAAGGAGGTGTTCCACATTTATATCGGGTTTTGAACCGAAATATCCATCTTAAAGATCTTCCGGTGCTGTTCACAGCTCTACCCTTTTCAACACTTCTCAGCTATTTTCTGAACTATACGCCCACGAAAATGGGAAAACTGTTTCGGGGGGATTTCATAGTTACCTTGTCATTCATGAGGTCATACTTACGTTATTCAAATCACGCCATTCCATAAGCCATGCGGCGATCAGGGCCAAGACAAATTTAATTGTAGAGGCACACATATCTGGTGTTCATGAGCGCGATTCCCAGATACAACGGTCGTCACTTGGCTCTCAATCGATATTGTGCAAGTTAGAACAGTCTCTTCCTCTAAAAATGTTTTCCAATAGTCATAAGTGAGCTTGCTTCACCATATCTGATGCTTATTTCAATATCTTCAAACGTGAAGCATTCCTTTTATGTCGTTAGCAGGCATTGCATTAGATGTACTGTTGCGGAATCGTTGTTTGAACTGCTCAGCTGTAAACGCAACTGCAGTTCTTGACAGTTGCGTGGACGATGATGATCTAGCTTCACAAATCACTGCTGAGGAGGTTCCTGGTTGTTCAGAAGACCGCCGAGTGCAGCTGAGCCCGGGCCCTGTCTGAGACGGATCTGAGACCCTGGACCCTGGACCATGACGGACGGACCCTGCAGATCTGACGTGCCTGGCTGTGAGAGCAGACTCGACGTGCCTGGTTGTGAGAGCGGACTCGACGTGCCCGACCGAAACGGATCCACTTTGGTCAGACTCTGATGTGACTGATACATGTCCCCATTATGCTTCTTGGGGACTTGCTTTCTACATTCTGCGCGTAGCTGTCGCCGAGGCGGAAGTCCCTGAAACAAACGGTGGCCTAGAATTAGCCATTTAGTGGCAGTTTGCAGCTCTTTATTGGTCATTTTACTCTGTAGGTTAATTCGGTTGCGCAAGCCCTCAGTTTTAAAGGATATGCGCGCTCCGTGACCACTGCACGCAAAGGACCGTCTATCCAGACGAAGCTCACGCCGCTGAGCGAGCCGCAGCATGTCATCGGGTGTAGGTTACAAAGCTGATAACCGCTACATCATCGTTGTTAAACGATAGCTCTAGCCGTCCGGAGCTGTTCTGCCTGGACCAGCACGGAAGGGGCCAACCAATTGCGGGTGACAATCGGCGCAGGGCCGGCTCGGCCGGCAGGAGGTGAAGTGGCGCACGGGCCCCGGGCCGGCCAGGGAGTCTGTGTGGCGCACGGGCTCGGCCGGACAGGAAGGTGTGAAGTGGCGCACGAGCCCGGGCCGGCAAGGAGGCTGGGGTGGGTGCACGAAGCTGGCCGGGAGGAAGGCGGGGAGGCTGTCGGGCATGCACGGGCTCGGGCCGGCAGGAGGTGGTGGAGCTGCCGCACGGGCTCGGACCGGCAGGAGGTGAGTGGCGCACGGGCCTCGGCCGCAGGAGGTGAGTGGCCGCACGGGCTCGGGGCGGGCAGGAGGTGAGGGTGGCGCACGGGCTCGGCCGACCAGGAGGAGGTTGAGTGGGGGGGGGGGGCGCCAGGAGCTCAGGGCCGGCAGGAGGATGGGTGGCTGCACGAGCTTCGGCCGCCGGAGGAGGCCTGGGTGGTGCACGAGCTCGGCCGACAGGAGGCTGGGTGGCGCACGAGCTCGGCCGACAGGAGGCTGAGTGGCGCACGAGCTCGGCCGACAGGAGGCTGAGTGGCGCACGGGCTCGGCCGGCAGGAGGCTGGGTGGCGCACGAGCTCGGCCGGCAGGAGGCTGGGTGGTGCACGAGCTCGGCCGACAGGAGGCTGAGTGGCGCACGGGCTCGGCCGGCAGGAGGCTGGGTGGCGCACGGGCTCGGCCGGCAGGAGGCTGGGTGGCGCACGGGCTCGGCCGGCAGGAGGCTGGGTGGCGCACGGGCTCGGCCGGCAGGAGGCTGGGTGGCGCACGAGCTCGGCCGACAGGAGGCTGGGTGGTGCACGAGCTCGGCCGACAGGAGGCTGGGTGGCGCAGGCCGGCCCGGCTGGCAGGAGGCTGGGTGTTGCACGGGCTCGGCCGGCAGGAGGCTGGGTGGTGTACGAGCTCGGCCGGCAGGAGGCTGAGTGGCGCATGGGCTCGGCCGACAGGAGGCTGGGTGGTGCACGAGCTCGGCCGGCAGGAGACTGGGTGGCGCACGGGCTCGGCCGGCAGGAGGCTGTCATGCGGCGGGAGGCTGCCACAGGAGGGTGGCGCAGGAGGCAGGAGGCTGGGTGGCGCACGGGCTCGGCCGGCCGAGAACGCCGCACCGCGACGGTCAGTCCGGCTATGATCGCAACCGTACTGTACGGACGTATATCAAGTCGCCATTTTTCTATTAATCTTCGCGATGTAAAATTGAAGGGCGGCTCCAAAAAACGAGATTTTGAAAAATTAAAGGTGTTATTAATTTGGGAACCTGAACTTTTATGTTCGGAAATCAGTGCAATCCAAGAATGATGTAATTGACTTTACCTGTCAGTTTATTGCCAGATATGACACCGCATTACCTACATAAGACTACGCTATGGCTAAGAAAGTGTGCTATAGCTGTACAGGAGTCATCGTTTAACTTATAGCATTTACGTCACAACGTCAGTTTATGACGCCATCGTCAATGAAAAACGGCCGGATGTAGAGACCTAACACTTATGGATTGTTATCAGAGTATGAGATAACCGTATGGACAGAGTTTTTTTTTTGACTCACGTGGGTTGTTCAGTGCATTAGCGAGGAACATTAGTCACGTAGATAGGACGGTAGTATAAGCCTTATTCCTCGGCAAGACCAGGGGAATGAAGATTTAATTAGGTTGATACTTCGGCAACGTGCCTTTCTCGAAACAATAGTAGAATCTAACTATATCTCCATTCTCCTGGTGTTTCCGAGGAGTATGGTCAATGCTGTTGTCTTATTTATGAATTTTGTTTGGATTTGAGATGGTACTATGGGCTCGCTTGACTAAAAGATTTCTGTCTGATACGCGGGTCCGTGCCCATGAATCCCGTGGGATCTGGGGTGTAACTGACAGCCTCGTTTCTTGCAGTATCTGGGCTTAATGTACAAGCGTTTTGCAATTTGATGACATCCTTCGTTGTACTGAGACCTTGCAACGATCGAAATGGAAAAAAGTTAGAACCAGTACGTAACGCATGCTAAGTCTATCACGAATATAAAACCTGGTATCATTTGCCGCATTTGCGTTTTAAGGGATTACCCGAGGCGATATATGCCAGGTGGTACCCAACTACGCACTTCTCAGCGAATATCCCCAAGTGACGTCACCGGGGTAGGTATACCTCAAACGTCGGGACGTCCGCACACGTGGTAACGGACATTAACTATTTATTACATGCATTGCGACACGTTTTGGGGGGTGGAATAATTAGTAAGATAAAATGCATATGGATATCTGAGCAACCTAGAACGTTATGTCTAATTTTAAAGGTAATTCAAGAACCGAGGCGGTAACATAGGCCCAAGGATCAAGCTATTCGAGCACGATTTGCCGCGTTTTACGCTAAAGAAGCACTTGGTATAAGACATTATTTACGACTTTGGAAGCACTAGATAGACTCAAAACTACACCTCCGGGTTACCAGTTTATGTTTAATCCAAGCTTGCATCCACCTTGCGGATCAATTAACAGCGATATTTTTCCGTTGATAAACGGCTTTTCGGTTATAAGACTGGCGACCGTGCAACGCCATCTCGTTAACGCAGGGGCAGGATCAGATGTACTTCAGCGGGTCCATCACCTCCACCGTCGGCTTCGTCACCCGGAGTGCCGCATGAGCGATGCTGGCATCGAGCTGAAAGTCGCACATCCACCTTGCTAGCGTGTTGTTTGAAGGCAGGTGAAGTCCATGATATGCTGGGCGAATGCATAGGTCTTCCGGCTGATCGAGCGTAGTGCGACAGTTCTGGCGCCATCCAGGCCTTCCATCGACCCTTGCCCCGTCAATGCTGGGTGAGTTGTTAAGTTGGGCGCTGAGTTGCTGCTGGCTGACGACGTCCTCGGTCTGGACGTGCCGTAGGTTCCGAGTATTCCGCAGGGGCTGGCACACCTGGCGCAGTGGGCGAACGATCCTCGGGGTCAGGTCAGACGGTTAGTTCGGTGCTGGGCATGTGACTTGACCCGTCAAAAGTCAGGCGGGCCTGTTGATGTCCTGGCGGTAAATTCAGGCCCGAGGATGACAAAAGCTCCAATAGTGAAAAAGGCACAGCGCGAATTGTCTGGGTGTCAAGGACCCGAACAGCGTGTAGCGTTTTCCACCCGCCAAATTTGTTAAATACTCAGGACGTGCACCAGAAGCGTAGTCAAGCACCCCCCTTTCCCATGTGGACTCACTTGGCCAAACTTTAACAACATGTAGACCTGCTGAGCTGACGCATAATAAGGCTGGGTGGGAGCTGAAGACACATTGTGCCATTGTTGCCCTGTCAAACACACAGGGCTCACTAGCATTCGGAGTCCCCATCAGTGTCCCTGTTCAGCAAATGTTGCATGTCTCCTGGCGAACTCGGGGTCCCTTGTCGGCACAGGACCCCCCCCCCCCCCCCCATTAGTCACTGTAATCCCCTGACAGACGTTCTCATTGTTTCAGGGACCCCGACCAATGCAAATCCTGGGCCCGGCCTCGTCTCAGGAAACAGACCACCAGGATTCCGAACGATTCGGAGCCGGCTGTTTGGTGTTGGTGGTCTCTGGCCGACATAAACGTTTGCGTTGTCTCTGTGGTCTCAGCCCGTTGTCTCTTGCGTTGTTTGGGTAGGCCCCGGGACCCTCTCCGGGCCTCATCGAATACTTTCATCAGTGAACTCGGGGCCCCTTGCCAGCACAGGACCCCCCCCCCCCCCCCGTTAGGCACTGCGGGTCCCTGTCATATGAATTGTGGGCAAAAACTACCTTGAAGTGCTGCGATCAGTCACGGCAGTTCACTAATTCGCCGCCAAACCTCAATGGAAAAAATTGAAGTATAACAATAACAAAATGAACGGGAGTTGAAACTTATAAATTGAAGCGTGGGATTACCTGAGTTGATTTCTTACAGAGTATCCACCTTAAAATATATCTTTTGAAATTTTGTGACAACCGGGTGATACAGAAACAGTGGAATCTAAAGTGGCAGCAATCGAACAGTTGGTACTATCCAAGCGAGTTAGATTATGATTGACATTCACATGCGATTGATAATATCAGGAGGTGTTCGGTTGCGTTGCATAGGGGTAGTCATGGGAACAAAGCCGTCTTCATCTTCGGCTTCGTCAAGCCGCAGTTTTCACCACTGGCTTTGGGCTCTGCTTCGGTTTGTGACATTATTTAGGACTGGCATCGGCCTTGTGTCATTTAGAAAATCTGGCTTCTCCTTCCGCTTCGAACAATACTTGAAATTGGGATCAGACGTAAAACCAGACCTCTTCCCTCCCCCAAAAAACCCTCCCCGCTCCCGGCCTGCGTTCCTGCTGGTTTCGGCCTCATGCGATCTTGAACTGATGTCTTCGGTTTCGTCATGGTGACTTTTTCCATGAAGTTACGACTTCAATTCACTAAAACATACATGCCCATCATGTCATCTTAATATACATACCAATAGGGTTTTGGCGCTGTGGCACACACGTGTCTGAAAGCTCAACACCAGCCTGCTATTTTCGGGATCAGCTGACACCTGATGATGGCCGGAGGACAAACTGTCCAGAACATGGTGTGCACATTAGCACGCAAGACGAGGACAACAGTCCAAACAACCTTTCCATCCGTAATGTCCACGCCTCGTCTCAACCACTCTGTAAAGCCGTGATGAAATTTTTAAGCGCGCGCGAGAAGGGCTTTAGTTTCACAACACAACATTGCTTATCAAATTCTGCTTCGACTTCGGCCTCGTCACTCTAAACTGATGGGGTGGTCTGGCTTCATGTTTCCTGAGCTTAAGGCTGCTGACTTGGCTTCTGTTCAGAGTTTAAAATCACTGCATCAGCATCGGCTTCATGCGTTAAGCACGAAGACGTTGAATAAATGGTCATTCATCCAATTCATAGATGGACTATTTCTCTCCGTATTTCGTTCCGTCTACGTCGTTACCAAAATTGACTAAATAAAAAACGTCTGGGCATCCCGTGCCGAGGAATTGAAAGCTGTTTCTTTCGAATAATGTTATTACAATTTGGAAGAGTTTGATGTTTTCGGGGTCACGCACTGTAATGATATCAAGAGGCCGCTATCATGTAGACGACTTATTCAGCTTTGATAACATCGCCAATTCATGCATTTACGCTAGCTGATGGACCTTCTAGGTCAGATGACATGTTCAATTTTGTATATTTTCCGAAATGACGTCCTCATAAGTGTGCAAGGAAAAGCGGCGATACAGGTGCTTGGTTGCCTTATCGCTAATCTACTTGATAGCTGTGCGACTTTTAGTGCCCATAGTTAGTAAGAAAAATGTTCTTATAAGGTCAGGTATGTAGGTCAGGCCACGATAGGTCACGTGGTGTTTGCGATGAACCCTAACCTCAGCTCTAATCCCTTCCCTACCCTAAACCCTTCAGACGCTCTAATCGGCATCCAACGTCCTTCCTTTTAGCGTTTACGGAAGCCCCGGTCAGATCTGATCATTGGCGCCGGGCTCGCTACAGATTTTAGCACACCAGGGCCGTTTGCATCTACGCTGTAAACACGCCGGCGCCGTTTGCACATACGCTGTAGTTTTTAATATAATTTTTTCCAAGACGCTTTTGCATTGTCCAGGGTGAAGGGCGCGGCGTGGACGTGTGACCCCCAACCACGTGGCCGGCGCCGGCGCCGGCGCGCGCCGCGGTTCCCGCCATTCACTTCCGCTGTGCTGATTCGCCGAACGCGGCGCGCGTCACCGCATTCCGCGCCGGCGCGCGGCGTAGTAGCCTTGACCCTGTGGGCTGACTCAGCTGGCGCGGAGTCAGCTGGCGGCCGTTGACCGGGGCTGGCTCGGTTTGGCGCGCGCTCTCACTCTCGCCGGCGCTGCGGCGGCGGGACGCGCCACCCCCGGGGCGGGGCTGTGCCTGGCTGGGGCAGCTCGCCCGCCCCCGGTGGCCAGTGACCTAACAGCTCGCGCGAGCTCACTGGCCGGGTCCAACGCTCGGCTTCAGGTCGCAGCTGCAAAGTGGGCGTCGAACGTCCGACGCGGGCATGGCATGACGTGGTGGGCACCCTAATCAAGCTGTCTTGGTGAGTGCCGCCAGCAGACGGCTACTGAGAAACACCTGAGCGCATGTTTCCGAGTTCCAAGCCGGGTAGTGATTCTCCACTGTTCCTGCGAAACATCGGCAAGTTTCTTGCCCGCACCAGAAATAACCTTGCCCATCCATTTTTTGTCACATTATTTGAACTGATGCTTAATTTATCTTCAAAATTATGAAGTGATATAAAAGTGTTTTGCTTTTGTATTACCTTGCCATCGAAGGAACACCTTCCTTCCCTAAACCAGGGCCTGGTGTATTCATAATCGAGCGTGACGCTCCAAACCCCGTGCCTGCACGTGACGTGTCACAGGCCATCTGTCACTGGCAAAAGCCAGTTTATGCGGTGGTTACATAACCTGGTGTTACCTCCCAAAGTCCTGTTCCATATTAAGACAGCGGCAAAGTGGGTTGGACAATTGCTGCTCATTTCTACGTAGTGCCGCGTTTTTTTGTGGCGATTTTGATGCCGACTGAAGTTCATGAATCGCTTCTGACTTCGACCAACCGAAAAAAACACAGTTGACTATGTAGAGAATTACGTCACACACTCGTGATCGTTTTGGTGTGATTCCTTTCGCTAGGAGATCACGAATGACGACCGTCTTGGAGTAAAAGTCTCTCCTGAAGAATTTTGCAAAATGCTGGCCCAACGATAAATGCTGCCACCAGGTGCTACTCACCCCACAGCGGCTACTTAGTCCATAACGTTGTGGCCAAATAAAATGATGGTTTCTGACCTTACGGCCACACAAAAAGCCGAGCATAGAAGTGACAATATTTCCGATGGGAGTCAATTATCAGGGGAAAATATACTGTTATTGTTGTATATTGAAAATATACTGAATATTTATATATATATATATATATATATAAAGATATGTTAGAAAACTGTATTGGTGCAATCATCGGCGTTAATGGTAAAAGCGCGACTGATGATAAAGGAACGTCCATGACCACTTGCTGTGATGATAAAGGAACGTCCATGACCACTTACTGTGATGATAAAGGAACGTCCATGACCACTTACTGTGATGATAAAGGAACGTCCATGACCACTTACTGTGATGATAAAGGAACGTCCATGACCACTTACTGTGATAATAAAGGAACGTCCATGACCACTTACTGTGATGATAAAGGAACGTCCATGACCACTTACTGTGCGTCTTGACATGGACACACTGCAACTGTTGTTCACTGACACGCGTTGTGGTAATTCTAGCTAAGCTCAGGACTGGGCGCAGTTTGCAAATTCAAGCCGTCTGCTTCCTTTCATCGTGCTTCAACACTTCACCCGTCTTTGACTTGACATCGGGTACCCAACCAGTTGCGAAAATAAACGCGCGGTCTAGCTGCTTCACAGAGTCTCTTCAGACATGCCGCCCGGGGCAGCGAGCGGGGTGAGGATCGCCTCGGCCCTGAGAAGCGAGCCTCAGTGCTCGGTAAGACAGTGGGCTGTTGGGGGCGCGGCGGCCGTTGCTGTCTCGCCGACCGCTCCCCCGCCGCCGTCGGCCGCGCGGCCGGCAGCTCTGGTTGGTCCGACGGGGGTTCACTCCAGGGTCGCCGCGCGCCGGCCCACCGCCATATAAGCGGCTGCGGCGGCTGCCGGCTCCAGTGTGGTCCGCAGACCCTCGCCGCCCCGTCGCCGCCCGTGGCAAATTCGGTCCGATTTGTCGCTCCGCTTTGCCGTCTCCTTCCGCCGCCGGTCTCGGCCGTCTCGACGGTCTCTGCAAAAAGTCGCTGTTCAGGGTCGGAAGTCGTTGTCATCGAGTGACTGGCGACGGTCGCAGCGCCGACGCGGACTCATGTCGGGCGCCAGCAAGGCCGCGCCGCCGCCGTCCTTCAGCCATCTGCCGCCGCCAGCCGGTCAGCGCGGCCCCCGCGCGTCTGGTGACCTGACCTCGGAGTGGCTGGCGGCGATTCTGCGCGCGTGTCACGGCGCCGGCTACTGCCTGCGGGGTCACGAGGGTTACGCGCTGCCGGCCGGCTCCATCGCCGTCTGCAGCCAGCTGCGCGGCTTCACCGCCCGCGGCCACGTCCGAGGTCAGGAGGTCATCGACCACGTGGTGGTCAAGCTGCTGCCCGAAGACCCGCAGATGCGCCGGCTCGTGGTCAACCACCGCATGTTCCAGTGCGAGACCATGGTGAGTGGGGTACGAGGGGCACTGTGGGCTGGTGCCTGGGTAGCAGAGCGGTTGTGGGACGCCTCCGGGTGGAGTCATGTGTGTGGGCCCAACGGAAGTGGTGCAGCGAATGCTTCGCGCTCCGCATCACGCTGTCTAAGATAGGTGAAATCACGGCTGTCCCGGGCTCAGTAGGTCCGGCTATTGTGCTATAATGGCCGCCATGTCACTACCCCTGTCAATGGCTGTCTTGACGCAGCTCCAGAGCTGAACGAGGGCTCAGACAGGGGGCCCGCGTAGAGGAGCCCCTGTTTAGAGCGGCCTCTGGGACCCCGCGCAGACAGACATAGACTCGCAGAGGCTTTAGACTCCAGAATTCGCGATGGGCCGGGCTGAGCCGAGCAGGAAGCCAGGTGGGCAGAGCATGCGGCGTGCGCCGATCGTTTTCCAACTGTCGAAATGTAGCGAACTGGCGAGGTCCGCGTTCAAATGGCCATGTTCATGTATTTCCTCAACGACATGCTTATCTAGAGTGGCCTATACCAACATCGCTCCGGTAAGATTTGTGTTCGATTCAAATCCACATGGATGAAATTGATGTTGAACCGAAATAATTGAGAGTCCTAATCAAGATTCAAATAAGCCTTACTTTTCAAATGAGGATTCGAATCAACCGTTGATTCAAGCAAATTGGCTTAGTCAAATTTTGATCAAAGAAATTTTCGAACAAATTTTCGAACAAAAAATGCCTCGAATCACCATATTTGAATCAGACTGAACGAGTTTCAAAACAATATCATATGTTAATGCCGTCAGGATTTCAGACACTGGTGATATTCAATGGCTCATCTGTTAAATCTTTAAAGCGCATTTATATTACCCCGCATCACAGTGCATTAAAGTACAGCATTTTGGGTTCCTTTCATGTATGTGAAGCAATATGCATTTCCTCTCGAACACTAAGCCTTCGTCCTCGAGCTCGCCTTCGTGAACTCAAAATTTAAATCATGCTTATATTTCAGTAAAGCATGAACATCCGTCAGATCTCTCACTTCTTTCTTTTCTTCAAATTCCTTACACGCGCATAAGACATCTTGATATACATTTGCATTTATGCTTTTGGTTTATGGCGTGTTGGCACTAAATCCAGCTCGGTTTCCACTCATCGCTGCGAGAAAAATACAGTCATTCATGCTATCATTCGCGGCGCATCGTCCGGCAGGACCATTCTGCCGTCCAAAGGTAAAACCTCATATGCTAGTTTTTGGCCGTCTTGCGTTTTTTTACGTCGTCTGATTTGTCTATTCATGCTGAACTCGGCTTTCAAATTCAACAGTTGGAGTTTTCACAAACTTTCAGCCCTTTCTTGTAGCTGAAAGTTTTTGCAGGCTTCAGCCGTTGGCTTAAACATCTGAATTCAGCATGGGAAAACGAATCAGATGACATAAAAACGCTAAATGGCAAAAAATAAACACATGGGGTTTACCTTTAGACGGCAGCATTAAGGACCGCGATCTCACAAATCAACCGGATTGGCAAAAGAACAGCGCTTTGGAATGTGTATCATTGACACTCTCTAACGTTGGATACTAGGGGCGCGGCAGGGTTTTCTTAAGGGAGGGCCCAGAGCTCGGTGAGCACGCAGCACGCCGATGTATGACCTCGCGTCGAAAACTCTCTGGTGAGAGACGACATTCCGGGCCTTAAGCGGGCCCCTTCTCGGATCCCTTCCTTGGCTACGCCCGTATTATATACTATTCGTTGGTTGCAGTTGTTTGACTTGGAAGATGCCGGGCTCTCAATCCAGTGGTGAGTGGCGGGAGAGGCAGGACGTTTGAGTTGCAGAACATGACATGGAAGCTTTAGCCGGAACTTTCCAAAGACTCGGCTTGGCCCGGGTAGCCGTGTTTTAGCATTGGGTGTCACGAAAAATTCTGCCGCTAGCCTGCCTACAGCGCTGTGGGCACCATCGTCCGATGAACTGGCATCTTAAAACTTCGCTGATGAGTTACAGGTTCAGGCAACGTTTTCTGACATGCTGCTCCGAGCGTGCTGCTCTGGGCGCAGAAGGCCAGTGCATGGTCTAAATCTGAATACATGTTTAAGACTTCTACAAACAACACAGTTAGTGCCGTTTTAGGACAAGGCATGCGGATCACGGAAGTTCTCAGTCAGGACAACTGCCATTTTTGTGTTGGAGCGAGAAGAGCTTTGTTCGAGTGATCAGATTGCCGAATGTAGCGTTAGGGGCTCACGTGCCACCTAAGTCCCTTGCCCTTCCCGGCGCAACTTGTCACCCGCGTGGTGCCGCGCGCCCGGCGTAGGGCCTCGAGGGGTTCCGCGAACAGACGTGGCTGACTGGATGCTGGTTAAGCCGCTCTCCGGTTGGCGACGTCGCCTCGGCCCGTGCCGTCTCTGGGACAGGTCGGCCCCTACCCTGATTTCTCCACGGCTCAGACGGGCGATTGATTCTCTCGGTAAATGCCCCCCCCCCCCCCCCCCCCACACACACATGCCTGTGGAGCAGCCCAGTCCGGATGAGCTTGCAGTGGTGGCGGTAGCCCCACGAGGACGTTAGGGCGTCGGCTCCGTAGTGCCTTCGCCAGGGTCAAGGGACATAATGCTGAACCTAACTGACCCGAAGGCTGGACTTCCCAGCGGAGAGACCCCTCCCCTCAGTCGTCCCTCTTCCCTCTTGATCCCTCTCCTCAGTCGTCCCACCGTGCGGCGACTCCTAACCCATTCGCTCGTCAGGTGGAGCCCCGACTGCTAACCCCGCTCTCTGGCAGCCCCCCCCCCCCCTCCCCCTTCTCCCATCGGCACACAGCGTGGCGGCCGCTAATCTCGGCCGACGTGTCACGTGGTGTGCCGGCTACTGACCCCCGGACGTCGTGCTCACGCCCGCCTCTGCCCGGCTCTGCGGCTACAGGGTGAACCGGTCTCGGCCGCCGGCGCGGCGAGGCCAGGGTCAAGGACGCTGCGGAGGTGTAGCTGGCCCCTCGTCGCCCGCCAACTTTCGCTCTCTGTCTGTCGCCCGGCTGGCTGTGGCAGACTGGCGGTACTCGCTGGCTGCTGACAGCCATCGGCACCCAGAGAGATAATTTTGCTTAGCTGAATGAAAAAACCCAACTGCCTGCCATCGGTGGGCGGCCAAAGATCATTCTTGTAGAAAACGTCAGTTATTTTATTTTCGGAATGGTTTCTAAGACGAAAATCGTGGCAGTCTCCGCTGAGAAATAGACTATAAGACAGCTTTGCTTAAATGGGCCGTGACTCGTCGCATAGGTGAACATGGATATGCAAGATAGATGAAGATGATAAATGAACAGTAATATGCATGATGTGGAGTTTCTATGATCAACAGTACGCTAGATGAGCAAGGTCATCGTCCGAGTTTCTGCATGAATTTTGGGTATTACGTGGCATGAGTACATATTTATTTTAGAGCAGGACTACCTGAAGGGATATCAACCATTGAATGATGATTGCAAATGTCCATTTTGCTTCTTTCGTTCTGTTCACATCGTTTGCGTCGGCTTAATGTAGCAGCCCGACTCAAACACATCAAACGAAAGAGCTTCTTGTAAAACATCATCGCTTCTTGCAGACTTTGTTTTGTTGTGTGGCATCACAACTTTCCCTCCAGTGCGTTTCTTCGGGCCTCGCCCCTTCGTTCTCTAGCCAGGCTCCTGTACAGAGGTTGCCCTCTCCATGCTCGTCCGACATCTGGAGCAGCGGAATTTCCCTCTGTTCAGGGGAAATTTTAGCCACTTGCACGGACAGCAAAAAAAAACTTTGTCTGAGGGTGGGCCGCTACACACAGCGCTTCTGAAGACGCACGCTTGCAGGGAAGAGTTCCTCTGAGCACGCGTGGTCGGCCCGAGGTGTCCTCCGAAGCCGCATGGATGCCGGGGTGTCCTCCGAGGGTGCGCGGATGCCGTGGTGTCCTCCGAGAGCCCCCGGCGGCGTTAAGGGCTCCTCCAAGGACACGCGGTCGCGGACCTCCTTCCGGAGACACGCAGCTGCACCAGTGACATGGCTGGAATGTGATTACCAGGAGCTTACCTTGCTCAAGAGGGCTCTGACCCAGACAAGTAGCAGGCCCGGCCGAGCCCGCTAAGCCTAGGCACCAATCCGCTCTCTGCCGCCTGCCTGATGGGGTGCTGAGAGCGGGGTTCGCACGGACAGCTCAGCTGGCGGGCTACGGAGCTCGGAATCCCCTGAGCTCTGAAGCGCTTGCGCTGGCCGGTGAGCCGGCGGGCGGGAAGCCCATTAACGCGGCCATCCGCGGAACTTCGCGGTGACGTCACTTCATGTGACGTCAGAGGTCGTCGCCCCGGCAAACCGCCGTTCGGACGTCGGAGAAGGATCGTGAGAGGGAGGGCGTGACAGAGGAGCGGTGTGCAGGGACGGGGGCTGGGGCGGCAGAAGTTACGAGCTGCTGGCGCCGGTAGCGCAGGTGGGTGTTGTCATGCCACCATGACGTCACACGCGTCTTCCCGGACGTTCCGCCGTTGTCGAGACCCAATACGTTCGTTGTCGACGCCGGCACCGAAACTCTGGTATCGGCCGGCAGTTTTATTTTTCGGATGCTTCCCAAGTGTCCCAGGCGGTCCTGCAACGGAAAGGAATGATTTGTGTGTGAATAATTTGTGTAACCAGGCCCGATGTGATGGCGCGAATGACTAAGATAAACCTTGCGGGGGAAGGCGATCGTTAGGATAAACTCTGTTTATGAGAGAGTCGTGTGGAGCTGACCTTTGAAGAGAGAAATACCAACACTAAATTACCGCTTCAACCAAATCCCTTGTTCATGTGTCAAATACCTGTTAAAGAGTTCTTAGCACCGCTCGGAACCCGGACTGGCGACTTATAATACTACGTCTCAGCTCCTGGACCATTTTATCAACTTCATCTAATGCGCTGAAATGGCTCGCTCCGCTTCTGCAAGACCGCGGAAAGCAGAGCAATGGCGGTTCAAAGCTCAGGTGGCACTGAACCCAGGGATGATCAGCCGATTTTCAGAGAAACCTAGGGTTATTAACCAATTATTAACCAACCGCTTATGAGCTCTAGGCTCTTCTGTCCGGAAAAGGGCAGCGCACGTTTTGAGCATAACACATTGAGCCAAAGAAGTAATCAGTTGCTCATGATGCCGCAGACAACGATCTGATAGTGGCATACTTATATTGATTATCATCCTGCCTAGCTTAGTTAGCCTCTAACCTACTCCCGATTCCACTGTAGTGCCGGCAAGGAGTTTCCAGCGACTGACCTGACGTGACCTGACCCGGCCTGGCCTGACCTGACCTGACCTGACCTGACCTTATCTGACCCGACCCGACTCTATCTGCTCTGCTGCAGGTGTATCTGAACATCCTGCCGACTCTACTGCAGCCGGCTATGGGTCAGTTGACCTTACCTGACCTGACCTGATCTGAACTGGGCCGATCTGACGCGCTCTCCTGCGCCGCAGGTGTACCGGGACCTGCTGCCGAAGCTGTGCAGGTTCGAGGCCGCCCACGGCTCGAGGCATGTGCGGGAGCTGACGGTGCCCTGCCTGTACGCGGGCCTGCTGCAGGCGCCCGACTACGCTATCGTGCTGGAGAACGTGCAGAAGCGCGGCTTCAGGGTAAGTGACTGACACTGACACTGACACCGCAGCAACACACCGCCCGCGGCAGGAGGCGATTGTTGGCCAGTGAACTTGCGAGCTAAACTGTGTACAATGTAGGCGGAACGGGAGAGAAACCCTGTCCAGTAGCTAAGTGGGAACAATGACAAAACTGCTTAGGCATGTTAACAGAACAGCGTTCGTGCGATCGGACCATATGTTCACGATCCCATGTCGCTACTTGAATGTTCACGATGATATATCGCTACCTGTCGTATAAAGACTGTCAACAGCCTTCATACGGCAAAGCGTATTCACCCACGACGGGCAATGCAGCAGCCTGCTGGGCGTGACTCTGTGACCGAAAGCTCTCAGCTCACCCGTCGCGCTCTCTCCCTCTCTGTTTAGACGATCAAGTCGCTGCAACTGCGAAAGCCGCAGCTGAACGCGGCAGTGCGAAGCCTGGCGCAGCTGGCCGCTACCTCTCACGTCTGGCTGCAGGAGACGGTAAGGCCCACGGTCAGGTCATGGCCTGTTACGCCCGACCCCGGCCGCGGTGCAAATACCGGTTGACAGCCGAGTCGGCGCTAACGCCGGTTGACAGCCGAGTCGGTGGTAAGGCCGGTTGACAGCCGAGTCGGTGTTGACGCCGGTTGACAGCCGAGTCAGTGCTGGCGCCCGGTTGACAGCCGAGTCAGTGCTAGCGCCGGTTGACAGCCGAGTGGACGTCAGCGAAGAGGAACCATGTTGCTTGTTCTAGCGCATAGCGGTAGCCCTCTGTTTTCCTCAGCGCTTGGCGGTAGCCCTCTGTTATTTGTTCTAGCGCATGGCGATAGCTCTTCATTGTTTGTCCTATCGGATGGCGGTAACCCCCTTATTATTGCTTTTGTTGTGACGCCTGCTAATAAACTTTTGACTCATACTGCGTAGGCATCCAGTTATCCTCCCTCTTGTAAGTGTGTGCCATTGGGGCTTTGCAACGGACTCAGCTGCTACGGCTGTTTGACGTCGTTTGCCTCTCATCTTGCCTGAGGGGCGGGTACCGCGGGAAATCAAACCCCGAAACTCTGGTTTCCCAGACGTGTAGTTTAACCACTACACTATCGGTGCCCCTAAACCCGTCTTCCTGTCGCTTGCAGCAATTGTTGGGCGATTCATTGTCGGAAAGAATTGCTCTGACCACTAACCTCTCCACTCCGGTGCAAACAACCTTCAAGTTAAGTTCCTACGACAGGAATAGAACCTGAACTTACCGATCTACCCGGCCACCTGCGAGTGTTGTCCGGCGACCGTTGACGCTAGCCTTCTCTCTTCCAGTGCACCGAGGACTTGCCGTACCTGCAGGACAACACCATCACGGACGGCCCACAGCTGGCTGACTTCATCAGGATGGGCCTGGAGCGTCTGTCGGCGCCGCTGGAGCTCGGCAGCCACCTCCGCCTGCGCCGGAGGCTGCTGCAGCTGCAGCTGTCCAGCGTGCGCCTGCTGGACGCCTTCCTGCAGCGGCCGCCCGCCTTCCGCGTGCTCTGCCATGGCGACTTCCGCGACGGCAACCTGCTGCTGCGGGAGACGCCCGACGGTGACTGGCAGGTGCGCGCCGTCGACTGGCAGACCTCCCGCCTGGGCAGTCCGGCGCTCGACCTGCTGTACCTGCTGCTGTTCTCGCTGCCGCGGCGCGAGATGGCCGACCTGGAGGAGGACGTGCTGGCCGCATACGGCCGCCACTTCAACCGCAAGCTGGCTGAGCTGGGCTGCGCGCGCCGCTACTCGGCCGACCAGCTGCGGGCCGACTTCACCGCCGCCAAGCTGGTCGGGCTGGTGTGGTGCCTGTCGGCGGTGCAGTTCTGGGAGCGAGTGCCCGGCTGGGCCGAGCACACCCTCGACCTAGCGCTGGAGGTGGATCGGCTCGGCCTGCTGGACGGCCTGCAGTGAGGCGCGCGGAGGGGCGGCGCAGTCGGAGCAGCGGCAGACCAGCAGGTGGCGAATGAGGCGCAATAGTGGCGCGGCCAGCTGACAAAGCGGCCGGCTCACCGTGTAGAAAGGTGCAGCAACGAAACGACTTCGTTGCCTTGAGCTTAAACGTTAACCCATTTTTACCTGTACATCATTAAATTAAACTTATTATCAGGCATAGAACACCAAAGGCAATGACGTATTTTGCATGTCATGCTTTGAAACCGCTTCGACCGTTTTTAGGATCCTTTGATATTCCTATTGAATCAGGTCCGATAATCCACATAATTACTAAGCATTCCCTCTCAGCGCAGAAGCATCGAAGTCATGTTTGTTTAAATGACGACGGATCCGGAAGCTGTCTCCGCCGCCGCACCATCTCACCCGCTCATGTCAAGGCTCAGTGTGACGGCTTGTTTGTGGTGGTGACCTGGAAGGAACCCTGGAAGGGAGCTGCGCCGCTGCGTTTGACGCGTGTGGGAAGCGCTGTCGTCCTCAGCAGGCCAGAGAAGAGCTTGGCAACATATCATGTGTCCATGTGTCCAGACTCAGGAGGCCCGTCTAACCACGGGAGTGAGTGGGAGTCTGTGCAGGTTTGCTAGAGCTTGTGATGTGCCCATGTTCGTGCCAGTGCGCTTTAGGGAAGCCAGTGCAGCTTTACCTACTGGCCACTGCCGACTGAAGCATCCTCATGTCCCCATACCGTCCATTTGCGTCCTTTGTCACTTTTTTACGTTTTTTAGCTCACATCGATGGGCAAGGTTGTGAGAATCGTCACATGAGTTGTTGAAGTGCGTGCGTGTACAATAAACAACTAAGTACACTGAATTTCTAATCATGTTAGTTGAAGCGGTTCTTCTGGACCTGTTAAGTGGGGCATGTCTTGGTGTCCTTGGACGACGGACACTGTGCATCGCCATCTGCGAAACCAGATGAAGTCTAGTTTTCATGTGCCACGCGAGCGAACATCTCGAGCTGCTCTTGAACGGTGTCCGTCGAGGGGAGTTACCAGGATACAGCGTCTGAGAAGGCCAAGCAATGATGGGGGGGGGGAGCAAACTGACCAAACAAAACGAGCCGTTCAGAGTTGTCGCTGCCGTCGGGAAAACGCACCACGCGATGCTCCAGGGGCATGGCTCCCTGCCCCTCCCCTTCCCCTCCGTTGGCAGCGCTCCCGGGCCGCCACTTGACATTCCCCAGTTCCAATGCATGCACCCCTTGTCATCAGCAGCAGTCCGTACACCCGTGCATCGATACCCGGTCCAAGAGTCGCGACATTGTACATCACAAGCAAATAATGGACTGCATTGTGAAGGGGACCTTCGACGACAAACATCTGACGATTTAAGTCGTGGTCACTCCTAAATGCCTGCATCATAAGTTTACCGTAAATTTCGGCAGCCAGGCGCCATTCAGCAGACACCGCATCCGCAGAAACAGCGCCCATCCCAGCTCACGGAGCACTGAAGCCGACCAAACCTGCATCCAAGTAACACATACATCCTCATAGGATAAAAACAAATTGTGTGAGCATTAGGCTGATGATAATTAGATACCATTTGCAGCTAAAAAGCAGAAGTTTCCCTTTGCCAATTGGCTTGGCTAGGATGGATAGGATGGATAGGATGCGCCACAAGACTGGTGTGATAATAAGCTTTCGAGACCACTAACTAGACATGTACCTGGATCCTAAGGGTAAGTCCAGAATCCAATTGAATACTTGCTTACGGGATCCTGGAATTTTTGGGGGTCCATACGCACGTCTGCTATCGACCTGTTTTTTTATTGTTGCACGAACTGTTTCCTTGGTCCGTTTTTGACGCTATGTAATCGATGTCACTCACATCCCTTAACGTTCCCGTTCTGACTCCGTGTCGACCAAATAAAACAACGTCGAAAAGAAGAATAATGAAACCATACATCATTTCACTACAAACGTCACAAGTTCTGGGGCATAACACATCAGACAGAATGTTGACATGTGAACGATGGACATGACACATAGAGTGATGAGGAAGAGTTTCGGGACACATTCAAGTTGTTCAGTAGACGGAGATCAGTTCTCGCTTCGGGAGTAGTCAAGTCTTGCGCGGCGGTCCGACAAGCGAGCTGCCTGCTCACGGCCTTGGAGTCACGAGCATGAGCTGAGCTCCTCGCGTCGCCACGTCGCGTCGTGTCGCACGCTCTGAAGCTCTTGTGAGCCTGTTACAAGCTTTGGAGTCACGAGCATGAGTTGAGCTCATCGCGTCACCACGTCGCACGCTCTGAAGCTCCTGTGGGCCTGTCAACATTCGCGCTCGGTGCGCCTTCAGGGATCCTGGGACGGCTCTTCTGCGCAGTTCGAGTAATAGGCTGAGGGTTTAACGCCGCAGTGTATTCGACTGAGCCCGCCAGCCTGGGACCTCTCGCACGACGGGGGCGTGTCAATGTCGGCTTTTTGTATGAAGAACACAACCTGAAAGCTATTCATGTCTTTATTTTGGGCAGGTCTACCAGAGCCGTTACCTGAAGCACACCGTGGGGTGGTACCAGGGGCGCAGCTGGAGCCTTGGTCAGGGGGGGGCACATGGTTGGAAAGACCGCTTAGGTTAATTTGGGGATGCGATTTTTGTTCTGTTTCATTACTGCCATTACCTTCTATGACCAAAACTGGAGCCAACAGCTACCGTGAGATTAATTTTGTTGGAACGTTGCAGTCGATTGAAGAAAACTAAAAAAAATCGGGCGGGTAACAGCTGCATGGAATGACTTACCGACTTTTTTCATTTCACAATGATTCCTTTGACTCTTTCCAAGCCCCAAGCCCTTAAAAACTTGAAGTAATTCAGATTGAGGTTCTACAGAGAAATTGAGGGCACCGCGAACTTTTGAACGCGTGTTTGCCTGGAAAGGTCCAACGTTCAGTCAGAGTTTATTCGTGAGAAAAATAATGCAGCAGAGTTCTGAATTTGCCGCTCGCAAGCTTTGGCAACAAAAACCTCGGTATTGCAGTCTCCACAGGCTGCTCAGCGTCGGCCCCTCGGCTAACATTAAGTGGTAGCTAAATGCCGTAGTGGAATGAAAATGCCGTGGTAGAACTGAAAACGTACAGGTAGAAACTCTACCTTTCACGTTGCTGTCATTGCTAACCGAGTTAGAGAAAAAACTCCACATCTTAAAAAGGGCTTTCCCTGTCTTATGTTTGAGCGGCACAGGTTTTTTTTAAAGGCTGTCGTGAGCATTGTTTCGAGACGGTCATTCTCGCGCGCACGCTGCCGGCCGCCTGATGTTCTTCGAAGCGGTCAACGCCGTTCGGTCTTACAGAAACTACAGCCCCGACCATAGGTGTTCCTGCTCAGAGATTGCGGGCGCGCAAGCTCAAAATTATGCATGCAATTTGCTTCACTACTAGAGTGTCCAAAAGGATGACGGTTCTCAAGCAAACATAAGTTAATTTTTTTCATTTTTGAGCTCATTTTGACATACTCTGCTCAACTTTCGGGCAAGGGACCCCTTGGGTAGGACGCTAGGGGCACATATTCGTTCCTGGTCAAGGGCTGAAGGGATACTCCGCCCCAGTGTGGGCTGCCTTCCGGCTGCCATTCTGGTGACATGGGGCGGTGACATGGTAATCGATCCGGAAGCCCTTAGAAGGATACCTCATATCAAATAAGGTCCCCTTCCTGGCGCGGAAGTCCTTCTGACCTGCGCAGTTGGCTCCAGATCGATGCGGGGCCCTCAATGACGTAACAAGCTTGCGGATTGCCGTAAGTGGCCTAAGAATTGGCACATAGAGTTCCAGTTCCAGTTCGGCTGAACGGGCTCAAGGCTGGAATTGAGCTGGAGGGGCCACCGTTCGGCACCGCTGACCCCTGACTGGCACGGGGCCCTTCCATTGTCTCGACCAACGCAGGCGGCATTCGGGGTCCCGTGCCCGTCCCGTTCAGCACATGTCCCCCTGGCTGACTCGAGTCCTCCTGTTGACACAGGGCGCTGTGTTAAGCACTGTGGGCCCATAACCGACAAAGAGGTCATGCAATGTTGCAAGATCTCGGCCAATGCATATCCCGAGCCTGGCCTTGCTCCTGCTTCGGAAATGGGCTCCTAGAGCTCGGACCGACAAGGAAGCTAGCTGTTCGGTGTCAGTGTTCTCAGGCCGAAAGAGAGGAACGCACTGTCCCACGGGTCCTTAATCGATGCGAGAGACCCTCCGATTGACGTCGGAGGTCACGGCCCTACGGGCGGGAGGGGATTTCTTATTGTGACCCACGGCCAGTCCTCCTGGCCCATCGGCCCATTCAGGCTCCCAATCTGGCTCTTGATCTTTGGTCCAGTAGGCCCTTCGGCCCCTCTTCGGGCCTTTTCGAACAAAGCCGGTAACGGACTCTGGACCACTTGCCGACACATGACGCCTTGTTAGGCACCGCGGGCCTCTGACCGACACGGGGTCTCCATCATTGCTTCATGTAACCAGACCAATGCCAATCGTGGGTCCCGGCCTTACACCTGCTTAGGAAGTGGGTCCCCGGACCTCCAAATTCAGACCGACACAGAACCCTTTGTCCGGTATTGATGGTGTTTGGGCGATACGAACGCCGTAATCTTTGAGAGGGTCCTCAATCGGTGGAAGTGACCCTCTGAATGATATTTCCGCCCGGGATCCTTTATGTGGTCTAAAGCCAGCCTTCTGGCCCTTGTGCCCTCCAATCAGACCTTTGATCATTGGTCTCGGCGCCCCCCACTCTCCCTCCACGAGCTGCTCTTCGGACCTCATTGAACACTGTCTCCGGTCGCCTCGGGGGCGCTTGCAAACACAGGGCTCCCCTGTTAGGCACTGCGGGCCCCTGGCAGACGCTGGGCCCCGAACAATGTAAACCACTAGCAACAACTTTGTTCCTGCTTGGAAAATGAGCCTTCAGACCCATGCCGACACAAAGCTGCGACTCAGGGCCTACCGGTCAGCGCAAGTGACCCTCTGGCTAACATTGAAATCCCTGACCCTGCGGGCCGGGTCTCCTGAATACCACCTCCGGCCGAATTTTTAGGCACTTCAGGCTCTCAAATCGGGCCTCAATTGTTGGCTTCAGAAGATTCTTCGGCGCCTCGGAACCTAAGTGGGAGGACGTGCCCTCGTATATACCCAAGCCTGCTTCAAAGGCACCTCATTACCAAGAAAGGCACCACGCCAGCAACGCATTTGGTCCAAACCTCAAATGCTACAGCGATTGAGTCGCTTACAGGAAGAAACTATTTCTGTCGTCTTGGCGCTAATCCCGTTGCCCCCCCCCCCCTCCCCCTCACAGGACCCTGCGGACTATCCCTGTGTGCGGGTCTTGCTCCACCAGGTCCGCATTTCGCACCTCGTTTCGCTTTTACGCGTTTTTCCCTTTATGAAGCTGTAAAATGTTTGCAAGATCCCAATTTGGTAGCCCAAGAGCACTAGCTCCTTTTTTTGCTTGATTCTGAGCGTGGCGCGGTACATACAATTGTGCTCGTATATTGCATTTGATGAACTGAGTGGGGTACCAGCGTTACTGATTCAGCTGAGAGATTGCGGGAGGGTTGCGGGGTTTGGCTACTCGGGGTGCGCTCCCGTCGTGCCGCGGCGATAGCGGAGAGAAAGGCGGTGCCACATAGCCTCAGCAGACATAGTTGCCTTACGTTCGTAAACAGCATTATGTTACTGATCAAATACTGGTGGAATTCCTGATCAAAATAAAGTGATTTTGATCTCTGTTAGGGCATGTGTTTAAATGTGTCAATGGAATATATCCCGAGCACACTAGATGAAAACATTGGGATGTGTTTAAGTCTGCTGGCTCAAACCTTTTGGCATGTGATGCTTTCTATTCATACTCTGGTTGTGGTGCATTTGAGATGCGGTATTGTAGTTATGTGTGACAGCATCTAATGGTTGGGTGCGTTGACATTTGAGTGCAGAGCTGATCAAAAGAGAGTGTCTGTGTCATCCCAAGTCACATGTCTTACCTGCATCAAAGAGAGATATTTGCTCTTGTCATTGGTAAAAGCATTTTGTGATAGACATTTCTTCATTTGTCCTTTCATTGATAAATTTAAAGAAATGCTTATTTTCCATTGTGGGCTAAATTATGTTTTGTAGAACTTCAGGCAGCTGTTAAATTCTTTTCATTTCCCCACAACCCTGAATTGTGGATCCACACATGTGATCCAGGCACATGTCTCCTCACAGCCAGTGTGCACTGGTGGTGCCTCATGGACAAGTATTTTGCTGTCTATGCATAATGCCACTATGATCAGCTGCACACTATGAAGGCTGCCAAGCTGCAGGTGTGATCAGTGGTGTTATGCCTTACTTACAATATCAAGGTTATGCACTGGAACATTTTGGGACCATCATCCAGCACTGAATTATTAATATAGTCATAACAGAATAATTCTTCAATGTGCTCCCATGTCACTAAATACCTAATTGTTGAGTGTCATCCTTTGGACAAATTTATCTTCCTGAAACCAAAGCTGTATGCAATTGGTGATCATGTCCTTTGTCATGGCAGCAGCAAATCAATTCTGGAAACTTAGCAAGTCTAACATCTCTGCATCCTCTTCTGCTATAAAAATGGTATCCCTTAGCTGACATTTGGTCCAAGATATCATTGGAAAATATGCACAGGGAAACTCTGGTGCTTCCAAAACTACTGCTGCCTGTCACTGCAAAGAAATTCTGGTCTCAAAAATCTTGAGACTTATTTGCATGTGAAAGGCACCTATGGAATCATCACAATGCAGTGAGCCATGTTGATCTGTTTCTTGCCATTCAACATTGTCATTATTGCAGGATGTTGCGCATCCTAAGGTGCCTGGGTGCACATGGCGTCCAGCAGAGATGCACTGCCAGAAACATCAGAGGTGCCAGACTCAGATGGTACTCTTCCAGGAACTTGACACACCTAAAAGAGCGGGGACTGCTGTCTGAAGTTTTTCCAGATGACAGGTAAGGACTGATAGCAGCTGTTGCTGCAGTTCATAGGACCAGATATGTTATCCACCGTCACATGGGCTGGGCTCGTGAACCACTGTCTCATGGGACTGGACATGTGGTCTGCCATCACATAGTGCTGGACATGTGACTCGCCATCACGTAGGGCTGGACTCGTGATCCACCGTGACATAGGGCTGGACTCGTGATCCGCCGCCACATGGAGCTGGACTCGTGATCCACCGTCGCATTGGGCTGGACTCGTGATCGGCCGCCACATGGTGCTGGACTCGTGATCCACCGTCGCAGCAGGCTGGACTTGTGATCGGCCGCCACATGGAGCTGGACTCGTGATCCACCGTCAAATCGGGCTGGACTCGTGATCCGCCGCCACGTGGGGCTGGACTCGTGATGCACCGTCACATGGGGCTGTACTCGTGATCCGCCGTCACGCGACACACGGGTCCCAGGGCGTACACATAGCTTGGTCCATTCAAAATTGGTGGCGTCACTGTAACCGAGGACTTCTCCAATCTTTCGCCGACCTCGCCTCCCCTCCCTTACCCTTAAGCATGGCCATCGTCCCGGACCGTGGTCAGCTTAACACTGATGTGGCGTGGAGCCGCCGGTACTTATCGCCTTGGACCGGCCCCTTACGCCGCTGCTGTTCTCCCTGTGCCGCAGCAAGCGCCTGCAGGACGTGCTGAACGCGTCCACCCAGTGCTTCTACAGCGGCTTCGACCCGACGGCCGACTCGTTGCACGTCGGCAACCTGCTGGTGCTGGTGGCGCTGCTGCACTGTCAGCGGGCCGGCCACGAGGCGGTGACAGTGGTGAGGTGCCGGCGACGCCGGCCGCGTGGCCCGCGGTGTCACGCAGCACGGACTTGTCTGGAAGAGGGGACCTTTGCGCGGTCCCGCTTGGTCACGGAAGCTTGGTGCGAATGGTTCGAGGGGAGTGTGTGTGATAGACGGCGTCGTTGTTCGATCCCCCCCCCCCCCCCAGGCAGCAGATGATGAGGGTCTGCTGGGGCTGAAGGGCCACGGTTTGTTGATGAGGCTGTATTACGTGCACTGGCATTGCCATTTCTTGTGATGAGTTTACCATGCAATTGTTGATCATGGCGCGCAGTGAAAGTTTTCTCTCGCTCCTCAAGGGTGCCATCCAGCACATCACTTCCGCAGACATCGCAACTCGGTTGTGAATTGATTAGCCGGAGGCTGATGAGTAACCTGGGCCTGGAATGTGGGGTCAGTTACGTTCCGGTGTTACCCGCAGTTGGCGTGGCAAGTGGTGATGCTCTGATCTTGGCAGCTGCGTCCGTCTCAGAAACAACCCAAACATCACGTTCTGGGTCTGTCTCCTGTTGATGGGTCCCGAAAGAGTATTTACTTCTTCTTTTCATCTTCATAGGAGGAGGAGTTGGAGTGGTTTGTAAAAGCTCGGCTCAGTTAACCCACTTTGATTTGTTTTACTCCAGAGGACAGCTCATACTCAAGAAGTGCCAAGAAGTCGCGTGTCTTGTCCAGAACGGCGTCAGCCAGTGCGCCTTCCTGCGTAGTTCTCGCACCACCTATCCTTACCCCCTTCACAAACCAAACTTCCCCTGCGGCAGATAGGCGGCGCCACGGGTCAGATCGGCGACCCGAGCGGCCGCCGCACGGAACGTGCGCCGCTCGACCCCGAGACGACCGAACGGCACGTGGCCGCCATCGAGGAGAATGTGCGGCGCGTGTTCACCAACCACGAGCGGCACTTCTGGACCGAGCACGGCCACACGGACCCGCTGACGCCGCTGCGGTACGGCTCGCCGAGCGCCGCGTGTGACCAGCTGGCCACAGCGGCCTGGTCACCGGGGCCGTTCCTGGTCGGGTCGAAAGTTTTGGGTTAAGGGTTCGGAACTTACGATGGAAGTCAAAACGAGGCAATGGAAGGGCTGTGTCAGATTGGGGGCCCAGGAGCGGCGATGCTGACCTTAGCTGCCGAACAACCTTAAACCTCAGAGCGGCGATGCTGACCTTAGCGTCAGTGAACAACCGGGAGTCAAAAGCTGGCGGTGGCGGTCGTCGCTGGTGGCTCTTAAGCCGGATCTGATGAGGCCTGGCGGTGTCCAGGCCGACTGCCGATGTATGTCAGCATCTGCAGCGGCCGCACCGTCGATAGCTGACCTTGCAGGTCGACCTTGGCTCAGCCGGAGTGGCTGGCCGGGCGGCGCGATGGGGTAGGGTGCATGACGGACCCTGTCTGTTGTGTGGCTTTAGGAAACAGGGGTCCGCTGGTGGTCCTCCTTTGAGGACAGACATGGGCTGGTTTTTCCCAGTGTTCACTGGAGGTGTCGGGTGTCGCCTGTATTGGTGTCGCGACGCTCACCTGTTGGCGGGATTGGACATGTTCTCGCAGCTGTCTGTCTTTTTGCAGCGTGCTAAACAACGCGGATTGGTACTCGGAGTACTCCCTGGTGGACTTCCTCTCCATCATCGGCCGCAGGTGCGATGAGGCGGCAGCGCACGTGGCGGTTCACTGATGGCGGAGGCATGGCATTGCTGTACGTCGGCCAACAAACCTTTGCATGCACATGGCTCCAATCTGGAGCTTTGCAATGCCATGCGTGCTCGGTCTTCGACTGCACGACTTGCTCACGTTTGAAGTGTCCATGACCACAGAGTATTGTGACTACAGATCATGGGTGTGGCTCAGTGCTGCGTGTGTCGCCATATCGACGGACGGCGAGCGCCCTCGGTCGCTGGCCGCCGAGGCACTGGACCCTGCTCTCCGGTCTGATCCGTCCACGCTGTCGGTCTCCGCCCCTAAAACCCAGCAGCCCTGGACCCTGCTCCGACCCGAGCCGTCGACGCTGTCGGTCTCCGCCCCTAAAACCCAGCAGCCCTGGACCCTG
The DNA here is from genome assembly GCF_011947565.3 of Pollicipes pollicipes. NCBI lineage: Eukaryota > Metazoa > Arthropoda > Thecostraca > Pollicipedomorpha > Pollicipedidae > Pollicipes > Pollicipes pollicipes. The sequence continues at coordinate 22,468,067 of NW_023597055.1, forward strand.
CTCTGACCCGAGCCGTTGACGCTGTCGGCCTCCGCCATAAAGCCCAGCAGCCTACCCTGGCCGTGGCCAATGGCCATTGACAACTGGCGCCCCTCGCCCCCCCCCCCCACACCCACCCTGCCCCACCCTACCCCACCCTACCCCTCCGCAACGCCCTGCTGCAACTCATGCCGCACTCCTCGCCAGGCTTCGGATGTCGACATGCTGTCCCGCACCAGCGTGCAGTCGCGACTCTCCTCGACCGGACGGCATGAGCTTCACCGAGTTCACCTACCAGATGTTCCAGGCCTACGACTGGCTGTACCTGTGGCGGAAGCATGGCTGCTGCTTCCAGGTATGGTGACTTCCGCGCCGTCGGCGGCCGGCGGGTGGTTGGGCGACCCCTGTTGCTAGAAAGCGATGGCCTTCTTTGTCTACCAGCCTCTCGCCCAATTAGCGTGCCTAATATTCGTATGTCGCGTTTCCAGTGTAGCTAGGAAAATAAGGCCATAACGGCCATATGATCCTCGACAAAGCTGATCTTAATTTTGGGTGTAATTATGAACCCTTTGGTACGCTATTTCCGCTCGTTGACATTAGGTTCCTTGTGTCGCTGAGTGTGGTACCACAGGCCGCTGTCACTTTGGTGTTACCCCCGGCTGCTGTGCACAACACAGCATGGCTGGTGAGGGCTGAGGGGTGAACGGTAACCGTGACTGATCACAGTTTTCTCAACCGTGCTCGCTCTCTGTACTCGGAAATGCTCTCACTGGTGCTGCTGCTCCGCGGGTCCTCGTCCAGGGGTGTTGCTCCGCGGGTCCTCGTCAAGTGGTGTTGCTCCGCGGGTCCCCGTCAACTGGTGCTGCTTCCTTCCGCGGGTCCCCGTCAAGTGTTGCTGCTCCGCGGGGTCCTCGCCCAGTGGGTGTTGCTCCGCGGGTCCTCGTCAAGTGGTGTTTGCTCCGCGGGTCCCCCGTAACTGGTGCTACCGCTCCGCGGGTCCCCGTCAAGTGATGACATGCGTTTGCTGTAACGCCCAGGCGGTATGTGTTGCACCCCGCCTTGTTGTTAGCAGTTACTAGTCCGCGATATAGTGGTGGGCAGTTACCAGTCTGCGATATAGTGATGGGCGCGTGATAGTCCGGCGCGAGGGTCCCCTTCGCTTCGGCGCAAAACCACTGTAATACCATGCCACGCACTGTACCTGTGACTCCTACTCGTGCCGCTGACGTCATGGTATGACGTCACATCCGTGCGCGTGTTTGAGTGAGCGCGGACCCTCAGGTGGGCGGCACCGACCAGCGCGGCAACATGCTGTCGGGGTACGAGCTGGTGACGGGCACCACCGACGAACAGGTGGATCTGTTCGGTGAGTTTTTAGAGTGAGAATGTCAAGGGCAGATGCGTACGTGACGCCTGTTGTGTTGATGACGACGAACACGCGTTGTTTTTTTCTCGTCCGACGTGACTATGTGGACCACGGACACAACATGTGTCACTGCCCCAGCACGTCTGTCCTGAAAACTGTGAATACGGTCAAGAGCTTGCGTTGACAACATCTCTCGCTGCCGCTGCTGATGTGCAAAACGCATATGATGCTGACTATGACGGCGTGCTCGTCTCCGCGGAGACTGGTGGTCGTGGACGCCACGTGACCGAAGCCCCGACGCAGCTCGCTGCACTCCGCTCGGCTGGCGGCCGATTGGCCGGCTGTGCAGGGGGTCCAACCACGCCGAGAGACGGCCAGCTCAGGCCAGGCGCCAGATGGCGCCCGCCGTCTGGCAGGACCGTTCAGGGGGCCCTCCAACACCGAGAGACGACCAGCTCAGGTCAGGCGCCAGATGGCGCCCGCTGTTTGGCAGGACCGTTCAGGGGGCCCTCCAACACCGAGAGACGACCACCCCGGCTCAGACGCCAGATGGCGCCCGCCGTCTGGCAGAGCGGCGACCGCTTACGTTCCAAATCGCCGCTTACCCGACCGCCACCGCCACCAGGCCTCACCGTGCCGCTGGTGACGACGGAGGAGGGCGACAAACTGGGCAAGTCGGCCGGCAACACGGTCTGGCTGGACGCGGAGCGCACCTCGCCGTTCGACCTGTACCAGTACTGGGTGCGGCGCGGCGACGGGGACGTCGAACGCCTGCTGCGCCTCTTCACCTTCCTGCCGCCGGCAGACATAGACCAGATCGTGACCAGGCACAGGGTGCGTGGCGCCGTGGGCGCGCCGCCCTCTGAATGGTGTTCGTGGGCGCGTGGCGCGAGGACTCGCGGGGGCGGGGATGCGGCGGGAGCGGGCGGGGGATTGGGAGGGATCCTAGACGGTGAAGTGCCCCGCACCGGACGCGCCGCTCGAAATCACTGCGGAGATGCCTTCCAACTATTCTGGGGATTTTTCGCCAGCTCATGACATGGTGAGAGGCGTCTCATTTCAGCTTCGGGGCGGGGTTCGCCTAGGCTCGTCGCAGCTGTTGACCTCGAACGTCGCCGCTGCGGTTGTCGGGCTCCGGGCGTCGTGCGGCCAGCGACTCTCCTACTCTGCCGCAGGCGAGTCCAGAGTCGCGCCTCGCCCAGAAGAAGCTCGCTGAGTCGGTCACCATGCTCGTCCACGGCGCCGACGGCCTCCGCTCGGCTAAGCGTGTCACCCACGCCATCTACTCACGCGATCCGGAAGCTCTGGTTGGGCTGGCGGACGCCGAGCTGCGCGCCATGTTCCGACACTCGCCCGTCACCGAGCTGATGCTGACGCCGGGTCTGACCGTCCAGCAGCTGGCTATGGCGGCCGGCTGCTTCAGCAGAGACGGTGAGTCGGTCGCCGTCGCCGCCGCCGAAAACGGCCGCTGGTGACTTTGTTGGCGTGCCCGTCCGATGCGCCCACTCCTCATGTCCTCACCACCTGTCCCGCGCCGCCGGTCGGCCCGGCGTCGCGGGAGATGTGCCGGCTGCCGCGGACGGTCCTCGGTCATAGAGGCCGACTCAGGTTCCAGGTCATCACGGCCGCTGGGCGGCGACAGCTGTTTGGCTGGTTATCAACAGCTTTGATGGCGGACTTCAATAAAGGGTCCCTACAGGCGTACACCACGCCACTTCAAGCGTAATCTGGCGGTGCTCATTCGCTATCGCAGCGGGAATTTATCAACGTGGAATTTTAATCGGAATGTAGGTGCAGTCGCGTTGGGATTATAACCACTTTGGGTTAATCAGTCTCCATTGGAAACCCGTACCAAATCAACATCGGTAGAACATGTGGGAGACCCTTGACGTCACTGTCCCTGTCCGCTGCTCCACGCCGCGACGGTGCTGCCGCCAGCGGACGCGGCGCGCATTATCGAAGCCGGCGGTCTGCACATCAACCAGCGCCGCGTCGCTTCGACGGAGGAAGTGGTCACAGCAGACAGTCACGTGCTTCCCAACGGCCTGACGCTCATCAGGGTCGGTGAGTCTCGAGCTGGCCACGTGATCGGCCGGCCGCTGGCGGTATCGGGGCTGCTCTGTCACGCGCCATCCACATGACGCTCCGGCCACGGGCGTGATATGTTTGTGCCGCGCTAGAGTTAGAAGGCTCGTGTTGAAACGGTTGATGGAGGGGGTTGAGCTGCTGGTTTTCCACTGTCGCTTTCGGCGGTCACATCCCGCATGAACCAGTATGTACCAGTAGAAACTGGCTCACTTGTAAAACATGGGAAAACGTCTTTACTTGTAGACATGCTGTTCCGCCCTCACTGCCCAGGTACAATCATCCAGACTCCAAACTGTATCAAAGCACTCCGCGAAATAAAACCAGTTCATAGGAGCGTAAATGGGCGTTCTTATTATCTCTTGTTAACCCAGCTATTCCGTCCACATAGCGTGTCAGTTACTTTTAGACGCAGAAAGCTTTCCAAACTCTTGTTCATTTCATTTCAAAAACGTTCCATGTGTTCTACCGTAAAACATCTCTAGTACCGTTGTTGGCGTCTGCAGTACCGTTGTAAGAGTCTGCAGTACCGTTCTGGGTGTCTGCAGTACCGTTGTTAGTGTCTGCAGTACCGTTGTGGGTGTCCGCATTACCGTTGTAAGCGTTTGCAGTATCGTTGTCAGCGTCTGCAGTGCCGCTGTTAGCGTGTACAGTATCGCTGTCAGCGTCTACAGTACCGTTGTCAGCGTCTGCAGTACCGTTGTAAGCGTCTGCAGTACCGTTGTTAGCGTCTGCAGTACCGTTGTTAGCGTCTGCAGTACCGTTGTTAGCGTCTGCAGTACCGTTGTTAGCGTCTGCAGTACCGTTGTTAGCGTCTGCAGCACCGTCTGCGGTACCGCTGTGAGCGTCCCCTGCATCGATGTTGTTCCGTAGATCGCGTTGGTCACCGCGTGCAGCCACGGGCACTGACAAGGCTCCCGGCTCACAGGCAAGAAGAACTTCTACATAGTTAAGTGGGTGTGAGAGGAGGCGAGACCACGAGACGTAGCGGCTTTCCGCGCCTCAGCGGCCGGCGGTCGGCACTCTGTCAGCGCTCCTCGACTGAGAATTTCTCAGCCGACGCACGACTGGGTTATCGGTCCGATGCTGCCGGCCGAGGCTGTGGAGAGTTCTCGGTACACGCACGGCCGCGTTCTCCATCCGATGCTCTCGGCTGAAACTGTGGAGAGTTCTCAGCGGACACACGATCGTGTTCTCATACGATGCTCTCGGCTGAAACTGTGGAGAGCTTCAGTCGGCTGCGTGTGAGTGATTATCTGCCGCGACGGTGGGAGATCAGGCGGAATGCGGGTGGACGAGCCATTCCGTGCTCCTTTCCGGGACTCCGGAGCGACGTAGGCCAAACTATGTCCGGAATAAAACGCCGCCATCCTGTGATCATATTTTGGTTAATAAAACAGCTGGTGAATGGACGCGGCGACGAGAAGATGCACAGCGTGCTGACCTGTCCTATGAGCCAAAATAGAGTCTAGTCCATGAAAGCTGGATTTTCAGGCGTCGGACGTGGAACCGAATCTGCCGCGCTCCACGAGGTGGACAGGGCCCGACTAGTCCCAGCAGCTGACGCGGTATCACAGTGTTCACTGGACGGTTGGCCTCGCTAAGTCGTCATGTACATTGCATCGCCCCCCCCCCCCCCCCTTCCCCTCTGTCAGGGCGAGTGTTGATAGCGCCATGGAGGTAAGGTTCAGCAGCGTGTGCAGGCTGGGTGAAACAAGCAGGCGTCACAGCTTTCACTGCTGGAGACCGTTACGTGCCGTCCTTGCCATGTTCTTCGTGTGCTTTCTCGCTTATCCAAAAACATCGTGCAAATGTACATTTCAATGGCACGGCCTTTCTCAGTCAGTAGGCATCGGGCATCAAGAAGGGTACGTGTTGTTCAAGAGCTAGCATGGCTAAGTTGGCACCGGCATTGATGCCGGTTCTCAATGTGTGTTTCAATGTCGCCCCGCTTTTTTGGTCTGCGCGTTCCGAACTTTCCCGATACCATACGTTTGGTAAATATATTTCATTGTTCCTCCATGGGACCAACGGTTCTATATTGGGTTCTTCTCTGCTTGGATATATTCCTGGAGTGCCCAAAATAAATTTACACGGACATATTTGCACTAGAACCATCGAAATGCTGCGAATGCTGCCTTTATTCACGGTATGGCCGTGAGGGAATGCAGGCGTAACACAGCTGTTTATACATCGTCGCTGTCATGGTGCAAATGCGCAGCGCCAGATGCCACGAACGTTGGCACACCTGCGGGCGCAGATGTGCAGGTGGGACCCGAAGCGTCCCCAAGCCCAAAAACCATCGTCAGATGTGCAGGCGGCGCCCGAAGCGTCCCCTAGCCCACAAACCACCGTCAGATGTGCAGGCAGAGTGAATTATGGACTGCCAGGAATCAGCCGCTGTGGAGCTTCCTCAAAATGTACGAGTAATGTGGCTTCCCGCGATACATTCTACACGGGCGTAATGTAAGAACACGACAGGTGGCTGCGGATAGATGGTCACCGCAGACGTGCGGGCAGGCACGTCCCGAATGCTTGCAACGCGTCACAGGTCGCAGCGGTGCTGTACAGGTGAGGGTTGCCCTTTGACCTTCGCCTGACCCGCCGCAGGCGCCTGGTGATGTCCCTGGTGCCTGGTGATGTCCCTGGTGATGTCCCTGGTGATGTCCCTGGTGCCTGGTGATGTCCCTGGTGATGTCCCTGGTGCCTGGTGATGTCCCTGGTGATGTCCCTGGTCTGTGAATTAATCCAGCCCGAATTCGGTGTCCTCAGGCGTTGTTTTTGGTGTCTCAGGTGCTTTGCCAGATCAGACCATCCTCGCACGTTCGTTGGGTGATGACCCGAGTCTGGTATTGCGATGCTTCAGTCTCACTCAACACTTAAGACTGGGCGTCTCCCGTTCCACAAGCCGCCACATCAGATAATGATTCGTGTATTATTCACATCGGATAATCACAAGATAAACGTGCGTGAATCGCGAAGCAACCCCTACTGGCCAATCGGGAATAAGCGGTGGGGAAGCGACGAATCACTGAACTTAACGAAGACCTCCTGACCAACCAGGAGCCATTCATGATTACGGAAGTCGATGTAGGGCGCTGCAAACCTCACCACCATTAAAAGTAAGGCGGTACACGTAGCGACACCGCAACGAGAGTTCATCAACGGTGATGATAAAATAAACCACGTGCTCGATGCTGTGGAACTCCGGCACACCAACGATAGCTGGCCGTTGCCGGTGATAACCCGGAGACGACCGGTGGCAAGAGACGCCTGTTCAAGCATGGCCGCTGCCACAGGGCGTCAAGTGGCAACCAATGAAGACGGCCGCGAAGGCCAGCCATCCGCTACCGCACAGGAAGCAAACGAGATCAGGATCGCCGTGGGACGCGCCCAGCTCCCACTCCCACCAGCTCCTTAACAGCACATAAGTTTGTGACGGACAACTGAAAGGTCAGTTCGTGGACGATACAATACACACCGCAGCGAACTGGCGTGCGTGTCGAGGGACTGAGTGACCGACAAACCCGAGCGCACGCTACACCACCTATACATATGTTGCATGCACTACGCACGGAACGCGAGTGCATGCAACACCGCTGGGTGGTGCACCCATCGCCCATTTCTCCATGCGCTGTCCGGTGTTCCCCCAGCGCTCAACAGCCGGCGGCGCATACATCTGTGTGGTGCATGCACTGGTGGCACGCTCACGAAGTTCGTCAGAGCGGGGGTGAGCCGAGACATGCCCGACGAAAATGCATCACGTGACTAGGAGTGCGCGAGGACGAATTCCTTGAGTTCGCCAGATTAAAATGGGATACTGTGTGCCGATGCTGCAGTACACTCAACTATATGCATGCTTACTTCGACCCGCGTGATGTCCGCCAAGCTTGGAGGCGGAAGCAATTACGAGCACACCACGCAGAACTGAATAGAACCAACGCATAGCGCCCACACGGCCGCCCTCCCCAAACCGCGGCTGGAGTTTCGTCTCAGAATGTAAGAGCATATCGACAACTCCAACCATACTGGCCATTATTGCTCCTCGATTCCACCGCCGCCCCTAATTTCCGGGCGAGGGCCGACAGCTGACTAGCGCTGTTTTCAACCCCCGACTACGCCAGTGCTGGCCCCAAACAGACTGCAGCGCCCGCTGAAGAACCAGCACACAGCATCCTGGCTTCAAACAGTTCCTGTCCCACGCTGGTCCCCCCCCCCCCGCCCCCCCCCCCCCACCGGGCGCTCGGCTCCTCACGCGATCCATGGTGCCGGCCGGGCTATCTCCGCACCAACACCACGCGTCACTCCGACGCCGTCCGCCTCACACTCGGAGTTTGCTAGGCCGGACTGGTGAAGGTGGTGGGCACGCGGGCCCCGGTGCACACTCTCCAATGTTGACGCGGGTCATCGCCAAAGACCTCACACGTGACTCCAGTCTCGACCCGAGGTCTCAGGCGTGACATCTGCGGCGGCTTGTCGTCAGCACGAGAAAAAGGCGAGGTGTCTGCGGCGGCCCGCCGTGGGTAGCTGACGTCTCTGATGTGGCGTCTACCGGGGCTGCTCGTGGGTACGTGAGGGCTTGTAAATGGTGTCTACTGTGCCTCCTTATGGGCGCGTGAGTAGGCCCTCATAGGCGGCCATCTCCTTCTTCTCCTTCTTCATGTTGCGCACCATGAACTCCATCCTGCAATCGAAGTGGCGATGAGCCCAGCGACTTCAGTTTGGGAGGCTACGCACGTTTCTGTGGCAAAAATGAGGTAACTTATTCCCCGCGAGTTGCTTCCCAGAACTTCAATACGTTTAACAAGCACGGCTAATGTCTGATATTGGCAAATCAAGGGGTAACACTTCCAATGCCTCAACACATAAAAAACCAACTATTAAATCAAGATTTTCCAGGAGACTAACTTTGCCATTCCGCCCATAAAACCCGTATGAAACGGATAACAAAAATCCGTTGGGGTAGAATATATATATATATATATATATATATATATATATATATATATATATATATATATATATATATATGATACGTGTTATTCGGCGTATTTCCGTGTCTATACTCCTACAAAAAGACATGAAACCTCCAGTTTACCCTATGGAGGAGGACGTGTGATACGTTCCATTCATCGCAAATCTTCCAGAAGTGCAAGAACAGTCAAGGATATCACAAAACCGAATATGACGGCAGGATCCCACAAGCGTCAAAAGAAACACACGTCTCAAATACGCTCGTCCTCGTAACCGTAACTCGCCCTCGTCCTCGTAACCAAAAGACATCTTTTGAACGTCGCCCCGGGAATCGAATTGACGCAAACATAAGAGCCGCTTCGGGATGAGCTGCGAACGTGAGTGTCATCTGGTTAAGTGTTGTCTGCTTTTGACAGATCGGAGTTCTTTCGGCGGAGATGACAGTGTTTTACATCATCTGCCTTCGTGCACGGTTCCAATATTTCAAAAGTCAGTGAATGTGCGATGCTTGAGGTAAAAATTAGCTGACGAAAGGCTTAGTTTCAGAAGGAAAAAACTTTGAATTATGAATAAGATACTGACAGCTCACGACGTTCCTTCCAGCTAGTATTCACCTCTCATCACGCCAACGATTACACGAATACGAATTACATTACATTACACGCATACGAATTACAACATACGAATTCTAATTGGTTACATACCCATCTAAATTAATTTTAAAAAAGAACGAAAAAAATTACACCCAAACTCTATGGACATTCAGTAAAATGTCTGGCCTTCCCACTGATGAGCAGCCAACACACCCCACACTTCCCAAGCAGAGTTGGGTGGGTGGTGGGTGGTGGTGGGGGGGAGGGGGGGCTAATACGGGCTGTCAGTCTGAGCCCTCACTCGGTGACGGCGGCGGCACGGTGTCGCCTGCGGGCCGCTGTAGCGAGTACAGGCCGCCGACGCCAGGGACGGTGTGGTGGGAGGCCCCAGAGACGACAGGACCCGGCGGCCCGAGGACACGATCAACAAACAGTGACGACGGGGGCATCCAACACCAGACACGGTCAGTTTCAGGACCGGCGCACGACTGTCATGATCTTACCGCAGCACATCAGCACAGCACTACATGTCCGTGCACCACCAAAATGCAAGAGCAAAACGCACCCCGTCATGGCCCAAACATAGCGAGAATCACGACAGCACGAAGAATCACATTCCAACGCTGACATTGGGAACATGATAACATGTGCCGCATCGCAACAACACACAATGCAACACATCACAACACAAACACATCACGGTGCCATGTCGTCAGCACCATCCACGCATCATGGCCCCAACATGGTGCGCCACATGAGCACGCTACCACAGTTTGCCGCGCACGCCAGCAGCACGGCTCGCCCCAATGTTGTGTGCGCAGGATGGTCGGACTCAGCCCGTACCTGTGGCGCAGAGTGTGCAGACTCAGCCCGTACCTGTGGCGCAGAGTGATCAGACTCAGCCCGTACCTGTGGACCAGAGTGGTCAGACTCAGCCCGTACCTGTGATACAGTGGTCAGACACAGCCCGTACCTGTGGCACAGTGGTCAGACACAGCCCGTACCTGTGGCGCAGAGTGATCAGACTCAGCCCGCACCTGTGGACCAGAGTGGTCAGACTCAGCCCATACCTGTAATACAGTGGTCAGACACAGCCCGTACCTGTGGCACAGAGTGGTCAGACACAGCCCGTACCTGTGGACCAGAGTGGTCAGACTCAACCCGTACCCGTGGACCAGAGTGGTCAGACTCAGCCCGTACCTGTGGACCAGAGTGGTCAGACTCAGCCCATACCTGTGATACAGAGAGGCCAGACACAGCCCGTACCTGTGGACCAGAGTGGTCAGACTCAGCCCGTACCTGTGGACCAGAGTGGTCAGACTCAGCCCATACCTGTGATACAGAGAGGCCAGACACAGCCCGTACCTGTGGCGCAGAGTGGTCAGACTCAGCCCGTACCTGTGCTCGATGATGCGCTCTACGATCTTCTGCGTCGTCATGTCGTTGCCCGACTCGATCTGCTTGAATTTGGAGCGGCGCTTCGGCTCAGCATACGGGTCAGAGCCATCTGTCGGGTCAGGGCAGGGCAGGTCAGGTCAGGTAAGGCCAAGTCAGGTTGGGGCAGGTCAGGTCAGCTGTTACTGGCTGCGTCACGGCACCTGGTGACTGGTGTCCAGAACTGCGGCGATGGTGATTTACAGAGTGCAGAGGCACCTCCACAGAAAATTCGAGGTGCAGAACAAGTTTCTATCTTTTTTGCATCTGGACTGTGCTGAACAGTCATGCGATGTGCGGAAATTAGCGATCCTTACATATTGCTGTCATATCTAAGCATCTACTAAACAGTGCTGGACACATTAATCAGCAATGCCTACAAAGCCCCTCAATCTCGCTGGGTGCAGCGTCCCCAGCTAGATAAACAGGCCATTTCAAATGCAAGTTGTTGGCAACCTAAGCCGCCTCATACCTAACGCAGGCATGCAGAATAGTTTCACACATTAACAATTATCTATGGCATAGCACCAGTCCTTGAATCATCACAACGTCAGCTGCACCAAGTGCAGCTTAACCTGAGGGTACCAAATCGATCTGCCCCCCCCCCCCCCCCCTTCCAGCCGTTCGTTACCCCCGACATCAGGTACAGCTCACACTGAGGGCGCCAAACCGACCTGCCCCCCCCCCCCCCCCAGCCGTTCGCCACCCCTCCTTCCCCAGCTGGCCGTCGCCGCTCCGCCCGGACCGGAGCACTCACCGACGTCGTCGGAGATGGGCGTGGTGCCGTGACACACCACGTCCACGCGGAAGTGGTCCATGAGGTCGGGCGTGACCGGGTATGGCGCGCCGATCACCACCTCGTCCACGTACCGACACGCCAGTACGCTCAGCGTGCGCTCGTGAAGGTTCATGATCGGGTAGTTGTAGCCCTTGTAGCTGGCGGCGGCGGAGGGCGGCGGTTAGACGCTGCGGTGGGTTCGATTCTCGGCGCGGGAAACTTTTGCCGGCTCCGATTGCCAGCACGAGTGACGATGCTCATGATTTCGGCAGCTGCATGCATCGGGAAACAGTTCCATGATGATCGCAATTGCTAGCGAGCGAAATAGAACTGCAACTCAGTTTGACCACCAGGGGCGGCACGGCCGCCGCAGTGGGGACCAGAGGCGGAGCGGCCGCCGCAGTGAGGACCAGAGGCGGAGCGGCCGCCGCAGTGAGGACCAGAGGTGGAGCGGCCGCCGCAGTGAGGGCCAGAGGCAGAGCGGCCGCCGCAGTGAGGACCAGAGGCAGAGCGACCGCCGCAGTGAGGACCAGAGGCGGAGCGGCCGCCGCAGTGAGGACCAGAGGCGGAGCGGCCGCCGCAGTGAGGACCAGAGGCGGAACGGCCGCCGCAGTGGGGCAGCCAGGGGGGTGAGGGCAACACACGACCCGCCATCATCCACGACCCGCGGACCAGTCACCGGCATGTCAGCTGTATGATAGGACACCTCTGGGGCTACGGCTTGGAAGGCATACGCAGAGCGGTTGATTCCGAGACACAAACTGCGTTACTTGCATGGCCACGTGATGCGTATGTAACGCTCCAGCATGTAACACTCCAGTGAGGTCCAGAATCAGCTTTATGTTATAGCACTTGCAAATAAGCTCATTGTAGACACGTTGTCTAATATCTATCCCAAGTCACCTCTTGTATAGGGCTACGGTACATATACAGCTGTTATTGGTTGTCAATAAACTGAACGAAACATAACCTGACTGCCTTGAAGAGAACGCGAACAACCTATTCGCCCCCAAATTAACTTGCTGGTACAGCACGTTTCCTGCGTAATACGACAAATGATACATCACGAAACATAAAAATACGCTCAAAAGACATAATCGTGGGAATAACAACGTCACATATGGCGTCACCAAAGCCCCGCGCTTTGAAATTCTCCACTCAGATATCAAGAACCTGAAGCATAATATGCTGTCAGGGCGGCCACCGACCGGTTGACTATTGGGTCCGTGTGAAGTCCGACGATGAGGAAGTCGCCCTGCGCCGCAGCCTTCTCCAGGAAATCCAGGTGACCCACGTGGAACAGGTCGAACGCCCCGGCCACGTACACCACCCGGTCGCCCGGCTGTCGGCCAGAGGTCACGGCTGCACGTCAGAGGAGTAGCCAGAGACCACGGCCACACGTCAGCGGCGTGGCCAGAGGTCACGATAACACGTCAGAGGGGTGGCCAGGGGTCACGACCACACGTCAGAGGGGGTGACCAGGGGTCACGACCACACGTCAGAGGGGTGGCCAGGGGTCACGACCACACGTCACGTCAGAGGGGTGGCCAGGGGTCACGGCCACACGTCAGAGGGGTGGACAGAGGTCATGACCACACGTCAGAGGGGTGGCCAGGGGTCACGACCACACGTCAGAGGGGTGGACAGAGGTCACGACCACACGTCAGAGGGGTGGCCAGGGGTCACGACCACACGTCACGTCAGAGGGGTGGCCAGGGGTCACGGCCACACGTCAGAGGGTGGCCAGGGGTCACGACCACACGTCAGGTCAGAGGGGTGGCCAGGGGTCACGGCCACACGTCAGAGGGGTGGACAGAGGTCATGACCACACGTCAGAGGCGTGGATAAAGGTCACGGCCACATGTCAGAGGCGTGGCCACGGGCCACGGCGCCACACGTCAGAATCGAGGACAGAGGTCGCGGCCATACGTCAGAGGCGTAGCCACAGGTCACGGCCATACGTCAGAGGCGTAGCCACAGGTCACGGCGCCACAGGTCAGAGTTGTGGCTAGAGGTCACGGCCACAGGTCGACTCACACGTCAAAGTCGTGGACAGAGGTCACGGCCACACGTCAGAGGGGGGGGGGCAGGGGTCACGACCACACATCAGAGGGGTGACCCGTGCCGTACAACTGGTCGCCTGCTACCCGCTTTCACAGTACCCGTACTGGGGTACAGTTCAAAAGTACACACCACAGCACCGTAGCACGTGTAAGTACCCGTGTTTGTGGTCGGAAGCGGTCCCAATGACCCTCATCCCGACTGAGGTGTCTCGACCCCTGGGACTCACAGGTACCGGCTGTCGCGTTCGCCAGGCGCTATCGGTGAACGTTAACGACAACGCTTGAGCGGTCAATGCACGGGTGATTTCCAAAGCACGTGTATCGTAATTTGGGAAGCCCTGCATGACATCCAAATCCCTGCATGACAAACCAAGGCCAAAACATCAAAGTCTGCCCGGTGTGTCTGAGCGCAGGACGAGCAACCAGTGAGACGCCGCACACGTGCTATCAGACGCCACAGTCAGCGCCGACCTCTGACCAGCCCCCACGGCGTCTCACCAGCGGGTCTGTATCCCGCGCCTCGTCGGAGCGGACACCTACCTTGGGCACCTTGCCGGAGGAAAACTGAATCAGCTGCTGGGTGGTGGGCAAGAACTGAGTCACGCCCGTCCAGGGACTGTGGGCCGTGGCGCCCTGCTCCAGCGACGCTTCCGGCGGCAGGTCCACCGAGTACTCGTCCTTACCCGTCTGGGGGCAGGGGTCAGGTCAGGTCAGGTCCACCGGGTACTCGTCCTTACCGGTCTGGGGGCAGGGGTCAGGTCAGGTCTGGTCCACCCAATACTCGTCCTTACCGGTCTGGGGGCAGGGGTCAGGTCAGGTCAGGTCCACCGAGTACTCGTCCTTACCGGTCTGGGGGAAAGGGTCGGGTCAGTTCAGGTCCACCCAACACTCGTCCTTACCGGTCTGGGGGCAGGGGTCAGGTCAGGTCAGGTCCACAGGGTACTCGTCCTTACCGGTCTGGGGGAAAGGGTCGGGTCAGTTCAGGTCCACCCAATACTCGTCCTTACCGGTCTGGGGGCAGGGGTCAGGTCAGGTCAGGTCCACCGAGTACTCGTCCTTACCGGTCTGGGGGCAAGGGTCAGGTCAGGTCTGGTCCACAGGGTACTCGTCCTTACCGGTCTGGGGGCAGGGGTCAGGTCAGGTCTGGTCCACAGGGTACTCGTCCTTACCGGTCTGGGGGCAGAGGTCAGGTCAGGTCTGGTCCACCGAGTACTCGTCCCTACCGGTCTCGGTCTGGGGGCAGGGGTCAGGTCAAGTCTGGTCCACCGAGTACTCGTCCTTACCCATTTGGGGGCAGGGGTCACGTCAGGTCAAGTCCACAGGTTACCCGTTCTTACAGGTCTGATAGCAAGAACAGGCATCGTGCCCAGAGTCCCCCCTCACTCGGGGCTAAGCAATCGACAAATGTTTGTCGAGGGCTCTCATTGCCCTAGCCATTTGTTCTGGCTATTTACGGGTTCGATATCATTCGAGACAGATGAGGATGGAGGCCCCAAGCTGCCTCCCATGGGCTAGCGCAGCTCTCGCGCAGACAATCCGCTTCGCCTACACATGAGGTGCAAGGAGCCGTTCGTCAGGCATGTCCGGATGGATGCGCCGGCGATAGCCCCAGTCATCTCTGACGGAGCCAGCGCTGACCGCCGAGGTCGGTATGCCGGACTGGGACCACAGACGTCGGTATGCCGGACTGGGACCGCGGAGGTCGGTATGCCGGACTGGGACCGCAGACGTCGGTATGCTGGACTGGGACCGCAGACGTCGGTGTGCCGGACTGGGACCGCAGACGTCGGTGTGCCGGACTGGGACTGCAGACGTCGGTATGCTGGACTGGGACCGCAGACGTCGGTATGCTGGACTGGGACCGCAGACGTCGGTATGCTGGACTGGGACCGTGGAGGTCGGTATGCTGGACTGGGACCGCAGACGTCGGTATGCTGGACTGGACCGCAGACGTCGGTATGCTGGACTGGGACCGCAGACGTCGGTATGCTGGACTGGGACCGCAGACGTCGGTATGCCGGACTGGGACAGCAGACGTCGGTATGCGGGACTGGGACCCGCAGACGTCGGTATGCTGGACTGGGACCGCAGACGTCGGTATGCTGGACTGGGACCGCAGACGTCGGTATGCTGGACTGGGACCGCAGACGTCGGTATGCTGGACTGGGACCGAAGAGGTCGGTATGGCGGACTGGGACCGCAGAGGTCGGTATGCCGGACTGGGACCGCAGAGGTCGGTATGCCGGACTGGGACCGAAGAGGTCGGTATGGCGGACTGGGACCGAAGAGGTCGGTATGCCGGACTGGGACCGAAGAGGTCGGTATGCCGGACTGAGACCGCAGAGGTCAGTGTGCCGGACTAGGACAGCTGACGCGCGGGGTGGTCACGCAGGCTGAATGCTCCAAGCACCAGCACATACCCGCAGTTTCGGAGCCTGTAGCCCCAGCACACAGCGCCGCTCACGAGCCTGCTTTCTAGCCACAACAGCAACGACGTACAGCACGTGCAATAGCGTACGTTCTGATCACCACACCTCGACCAAAGTCCGTCCGTCCAAGTGGGTGCGATGCAGCGCGGCGCGCCGCCCCGGACTTTGAGCACGGGCCTGTCCGCCAGCACCGTCCTCGACCGTATCTCATCTGATCACGCCCAAATGGCCCACTCAACACGCTGTCTCGACACCGAAGTGCAACGGCGTGAGGTCACTCAAGATTCAGTATCCATTAGCGTACAGTGATGCCGCTGTGTGGAATCAGTGGACACCTTGTCACCGGTACTGGAAGTTGTCACATGTTGTCAGTGTTGTCAATGTCGCAGGGCGGACGGACGGGGCTGCGCAGTGACAATGACAACAGCGCTCATCGAGTTCATATGTGTCATCCGAATACGGCAAAAAAATAAATGGGCTTAACACTTCGTCGGCTCATCGATCACTAGTGCAGAACAGCCAATCTCCAATTCTCCGATGGTATTTTGCCTCTCTATACCGGAGATGGCCACAGGCCTATGCAAACGCTCTGGTCGACCAGCGCGACTCCGAACTGACCTTGAAGTGGCTGCGAGTCATGAGCAGCATGCGTCCCACCAGATCCGTGGTAGACACGCCTCTGGTCCGCAGACACTCCCTGTGGGGTAAAGACGGCGTCACGCGGGGGTCAGACACACCTTTGGTCCGCAGACACTCCCTGTGGGGTAAAGACGGCGTCACGCGGGGGTCAGACACACCTCTGGTCCGCAGACACTCCCTGTGGGGTAAAGACGGCGTCACGCGGGGGTCAGACACACCTTTGGTTCGCAGACACTCCCTGTGGGGTAAGGACGGCGTCACGCGGGGGTCAGACATATCTCTGGTTCGCAGACGCTTTTTCTGTGGGGTAAAGACGGAGTCACGCGGGGGTCAGACACACCTTTGGTCCGCAGACACTCCCTGTGGGGTAAGGACGGCGTCACGCGGGGGTCAGACATATCTCTGGTTCGCAGACGCTTTTTCTGTGGGGTAAAGACGGAGTCACGCGGGGGTCAGACACACCTTTGGTCCGCAGACACTCCCTGTGGGGTAAGGACGGCGTCACGCGGGGGTCAGACATATCTCTGGTTCGCAGACGCTTTTTCTGTGGGGTAAAGACGGCGTCACGCGGGGGTTAGACACACCTTTGGTCCGCAGACACTCCCTGTGGGGTAAAGACGGCGTCACGCGGGGGTCAGACACACCTCTGGTCCGCAGACACTCCCTGTGGGGTAAAGACGGCGTCACGCGGGGGTCAGACACACCTTTGATCCGCAGACACTCCCTGTGGGGCAGAGAAGATGGCGCCATACGGGGTGAGACATATCTCTGGTTCGCAGACACTTTTTCTGTGGGACGTCTCACGGGAGGGAAGGAGAGGGGCGGCAGATCACACACGACTTGCTTAGTCGCTCGGTATCCGCCGCCCAACCCCCCTAACTGATGCCGTCTGCAGGGCACACACCCCGCAGCGAGGACCTGTCTCTCAATGCCACGGCCCCACGGACCACGCGTACAAAGTCCGCCGCCAGCCGACCCGGCCGGCGCGTCTGGGCCGCCCGGGCCGCGCGGTGGCCGGCCTCCGTATCTGCCGGGCCAGCGGCACACCCCACCACCGCGCCGCTAGGCACCGACGAGAAACGTGACGGGATGGAGGCTCGAACCCAGCTTCGGCCCAGGTTCGCCTTTCATTGTGTTCCCTGAACAAAACGTCCAAATTTCTACGCACGGTGATACCTGTCCTCCGCGTTTCCCTCAGTTCCCTCGGCTTGAACACCCAGGCCATGACTTCGCTGCTGGACTGGACTGCCAGCAGCTGACTGCATGACATCTGTGTTTTTACATGCTGGGAGACACGTCACTGCTGTTGCTGTTGACTTCAGCGGTGATACGTGACGGGCGGAGCTCCACATCAGCACCCCGAGTCTGGCTCCACATGAGCACCCCGAGTTTGGCTCCACACCAGCACCCCAGAGCCTGGTTCCCCATCAGTATCGCAGAGCCTGGCTCCACATCAGCACCCCAGAGCCTGGCTCCACATCAGCGCCCCAGAGCCCAGCTCCACGTCAGCACCCCAGAGTCTGGCTCCACATCAGCACCCCAGAGTCTGGCTCCACATCAGCACCCCAGAGTCTGGCTCCACATCAGCACCCCAGAACCCAGCTCCAAATCAGCACCCCCGAGTCTGACGCTACATCAGCACCCCAGAGCCCGGACAAGAGGGTCAGTGCGTCAAAACGGATGGCAATCTGCATTCTAGTGTGATGCTTGAATGAGGCCGCTCCAAATGCCGATCAATTTTAACATCCCATGGCTGGCACCTGGCAACAAGGCTCCCAGATCCTTCTCCCAGCTTAAAGCTGAAAGCTATGCACAAATCAAGATGCTAAGTTCTGTGCACAGGCTCAACGCACGCACGCACGCACGCACGCACGCACACATACACACATACACACACTCGCCCTGCAAGGACGGCTGGAGAGAAAAAGGAGGCCAAGAATACACTTACACACCAACGCAAGGCACAACGTGGCCAGGTTTGCACTTTACAGCATTCGGGGCCTGATCTGTCACGTCCCTTCTGTCTCGGTGCTCAGCTCACTTGTATCGGTTGGCGGCCTTGACGATGTGGTACGTGTCCACGCCCTCAGCAGTCATTGTAATGTCATCTGGGAAGGAGGCACAGGCTCAATAGCGCTGAAATTGCCGAACACAGCTCTTTTGGCCTATGGCCTATGAGCAACATCTTTGGAATCTCGCCACTGCACATCCATCATTAAATGGTCGCCCATATGCACAATAAGCAGGTGCATCAATGCATGTGTCAGCCTTGACAATGGATCTGACAGGGTAGTTTGGACACCTGAAGGGCCCATAATGCATGTCAGGGAAAGCTGTGCACCCTTTTCATACCAGTAAGTAGTAACAACTGGTAGTTCGCAACAGCGCACATACAGTTCCCAGCAGACAAGGTACATCCACGCAGACAGAGCTCACAACAGACCCCTGTGCCCCTGCATGCCCAGTTCACAGCTGGCAATGAGTCCTGCCTACCTCCATGCACGCAGAAGTCGCACTCGTACTTGTCGAGTGTCTCCAGCGTGGTGACGTACGGAGCCGCCTCCACCACCTCATCCACCCACTTGATGGCACGCACCATCTTGTACCTGATGGCCGTGAATCACAACATCAGGTCAGTAGGGTCGGTCACTGCTGGCCAGGCGTTGCGGGGGGAGGGTGAAAGGTCGACACCGAGACACTAGTCAGCAGACTGTGGTATCTGGTGTAAGGACACATGGAGGCAGCTGGAGGGGTTTTGGTAGCGCTGTGATTAAGATATGCTTCTCAGGCATGACAGGTACAGGGTTTGATTTACTGTGGTGCCTGCCATTCCTGTCAGGGTCAGAGGAAGGTGATGCCACATAGCCCCATCAGCTGGTTGAGTTGTAAGGCCATCAAGGCACACAGAGACAATGCACCAGGTGGGCTTGATCTCCCACAGTGGCAAGCTAACATGGGTGACAGGGACAGGGGCAGCATTATGGGCACACACCAGCTTTCCGGAGGCTGAAAACTGGAAAACTGCAGCAACCAGCATCTTCACATGGCATCTTCCTGACATGGCATGGACTGACCTCTCCTGTTCTGTGAAGACAGGTGGCCCCTTGTGCTCAGTGACTTCTGCATCACTGTGCACTCCAACCATCAGGTAGTTACCCATGGCCTTGGCCTGACGCAGTGAATTGGCATGCCCAAAGTGTACCATGTCATAGCTGAAACAGTGGTGCTGGTTAGTGGATAGGAATCCTTATGAGCTCCTTGTGGTGTAGGAACATTAACAGCTTATCCATTTTTGCTCAGCAATATGCCAAAACTGCCATGTTTTGGAGTCATTTGACATAACAGAGTGTCCTAAAAAAGTCGAATATACATAATTGAGCAGCAACAAGTGAATGATTAAATCTATAATTACTACACAGGAGAAGAGATAGCTTTAGATGACATGTCATAAAAGGCTCATATATCCTGGTGATGTGTTCATAAAAATAAAACAATTGCATGTTTCACATAACATTAATCATGTATCCATAACTTGTTTAGATGTTACACAAATCCAAACTCACCAGCCATCACACCAGACACGAACTTGCTTTTTATCACCTCCCATTTTGTCTCCTGAGGCCATTTCACTCATCCTGCAATCTGAAAATCATCACAGAAAATAGACAAAACTGAACTGTGATCACATCTCATTTAAATTTAGTTTCTTCAAACAGCAACCAGGCAACACTGGATGCTTGGAAACATCAAAGGCTTCTACACCAACAGCTGTTTTGCATGCCAGACATGCAGTGGTGAAACTAAGCTTTTTTAAAAAATGCCCACAGTTTTTTCCTAGCAAATAGACAGTGGGCCTATTCAGCTTTAAGGCTCAGTCACCAGTAAGGCTCTCAAAGAAAGTCAGTGACAATAGCATGTTATAAGAAGGGGTAAGACCATATCTCAGAAATATGTTTCAGAAAGATACATGCTAGAAACTATGAAAAATAGTTTGCCCCTAAAATCTTGATGTATATTATACCCAATCACAATGCCAGAGAATAAATCAAAGTTGAGAGCAACAATCTATTGCTTGCACCCTCAATAATAAGCTGACATCATAGGTGCACAATGCATCCATGCACAGTTACTAATATGATGGCTAATAGGATATTAGGTTTATCATGTCTATACCCACTGGAAAGAAATGGAAAATGAAAGAAATGGTCTTGGCTTTCTAAAAACTATACTCAAAAGAACTGGAAAAGCCTACTGGTCTGCCCAGCTGGATTACATATTCTGGCACTCTAAAACTTCATCACCACTTTATTGATTTTTCTCCAAAACAAATCAGGCCTCACATTTCTGAATTTTTGAAAAACATTTTGGTGCATACAAAGTTAACTGAAACCCAATGTACTTCCAGTGGTCAGTATTTTTATGGGGGATGGGGACGGGCAGAACTCAGCAAAAAATCATCATTAGAATACTGTGACAATTGCAATTTAAACTGGTTTCAATCTATCCACTAAATAGCAATGAATCTCACAAGAATGTGCAATCTAAAGAATACAACAGCATTTAGCCTTGGGTCAGGAGCCATTCGCAGTGCTAACAATCAACACCCACAACTTATAATAATTTGGCAACGCCTGTCACAAAACGATCAGAATGGTACTTCTACATCGCATGACACGCACCGCACACGCACAAACCAGGCCTAAGACCAGCTGGACGCGCACTTCCACCAGGAAACCTTACCGCCCCAGCGCGCAAACCCACCTACAGCAGTGCGGACTAGATACGTAGGAACGCGTGGCGCGCAACCCTCCGCTGACCCGCACCGGTCGCTCAAATGATCAGTTGATCTGGTGTACTCATCGCAGAGAGACATACCGTATGCTTTTCAACTTAATTGTCTTACACGCGCCATCATAGTAAACCCCATTTATCAAGATTTTAAAAAAGTGGTTAGAGGTTTCTGAAATATACAACCCTTAAATGCTCCTTTTATAGCATTAAAACTCATGTGTGTGGTTCTTTATATTTATTTAGTTTCTGTGGAGCCGGCTGAGGGTAATTCTTAACTTCAAATTCAAGAACACACATTGCTTTAGTGAGACCTGCTGAATATGGATATCATATGAAAATGAATGATATGTCGATGCAATTTTTTATTTCATTGTGAAACTTGACTGGAATTTTGTATCCTAAATTTGAAAGCGAATAGAGAATAAGAAGGCAAAATCAGCGTATTTAATATATCTGGCGGTGTGGCGCGGCGCTTCCTTTCCTGCGCTCCCATCGAAATTGGCGAAAGATGGTATGTAAACAGTATCGTTTTGTTACATACCATTGGGATTCGGGCCTTGTGCAGCAAAAAAATAAGTTTGAAGTGTGTTCGTGCTACTTTCTCACACTGACTTTTTCCCCCAGGGCATCGATATTTGTCATAAGCACGAGCGTAAGAGTCGGCGCACTGAGCCCAAGTCTCAGGATGTCTACCTGCGTTTGCTGGTCAAGGTGAGAATAAAATTGAGCTTGTATGAGCTTTCTTGGCCCGTGCTGTAAAATATTTTGCTGACGACCGTCTTACTACATTTTAGGATTGCGGTAAGTGAAGAGTCACGTTCAGGAAATGAACCTCCATGTGGGATCAGGGTGTACTTTCCTACCTAACATTAGAAAAAATCATTGTACACCATTCGTCGTGTTAAAGGCAGGACATATCATAAATAATCACAAAACAGGTAGAATCATGCTCCTACCTTCAAATTTCAATAACTTCGATGGTGGGCTCCCGAGCGCCGCGCGCACCACACCGCCTGGACTCCCCAGCACTGTTTCTGCGTTGCTGTTGCGTAAATACAATATTTCTGCTTACCAAGAACTCTACAAAATGTATGGGACCAAGGTAAACCATTTGTCGTGTTTAAGGCAGGGCATATCGTAAATATTCACAAAACAGGTAGATTCATGATCGTACCTTCAATTTTTTATAATTACAATGGTGAGCTCCCGGGCGCCGCATACACACAGTACCTGCGACACCGGCGCCATTAATGTGCGGGTCACAACATTACTGTGCATCAAGCAGCATCAAGAACCATAAAAATGTAGGGGGCCAACCCACCCGCCATCCACCAATAATAAGGATGCTGGAGCCTAGACATGGGCATGCCAAGCTCCTGTCTGCACTCAAAACAATAAGCCCTCTCCTGATTGGCAGAAAGTCAGAGAGAAGCATAAAACACAGGGAATGTACTGTGTACCACATGATTCAATATTTCTGGATTGTACTCTGAAATTGTGTCATAGTCAAGATTGGTATCAAGATACATGTCATTCTAACATATACTTATAAATGTGATGTAAATTAATGAGATATTGGATGAAAGATGAGTGTTTAATTATCTGTTATTTGGTGTTACTTATTGTATATTTTGATTGAAAGCTGTAAAAATGGGGGTAGTACATAGGGTGTTTCAGTGATGCCAAACATCATCTGAAACACTCCCTTGGGTATGTGGAAATCCAGGGCTTCCCAAATTTTCAGCTCTTGGGGATGATTTAGCATTGGAGGAAAGGCATGGAAGGCAAGGCATAGTGCATACCTCAGGCTGCAGCATAAATTTTGGCCTATTGTGAAAAAAGTCACAATTGTTTTGCTTATCTTGAAGAAAATTTTCTTCAAGAGCTGGTGTGCAAACCCCCTTTATGGGATGAGTTTTGGATCTCATTATGACTGGTGAGAAAAGTGTGATAGATGATGTATGATATATTTAAGGTAAGGTGATGCATTTGAGTAGTTTCAGCATAGATGACATCTATCAAATGCGAGGTTGGGATTTAGACCAGATTGGGGAAGAAAAGGACTGTGTGGTTATCATTTCCAGAAATTGAGAGGGATTGTTTTACATTTGGAGACAAGCATGAGATTTAATGAAACAAGCTCACTTATAGCTGTGGGTATACTTTTAAAGCGAATGTGTCACGGTTAGATTGCATCAATGTACCATGTGCAACACTGATTGAGAGCCAGTTGACAGCACTCAATCAATGGTCAATTTCAAAATCAATGGCCAATCAAATCAATTTGGGCTCTTTGAGACTTGGAGATGGTGCACAGTGGAGCAGCCGTGTTGGAGATTGGAGGGGGAGGTGGTGGACAAATAGGAATTGGAGCAGAGTGAACAGAGAATTTAAAGAGGTCTAAGAGGAATGAGTACTTGCTCATGGTAATATGCCAATTTGCAGTCTGTAAACAGTGTCTGGTGTCTTAAAAGCTTTAAATTATTATGCACCATACCGCAGTAGCCAGCTTGCAGTGAACAGTGTCTTGTGGGACATCACAGACTGGGTTTGTGCCATGGCACCCATGGAATGGTGCTGTTGTTTTCTCTAGACATTTGACATGGACTGAAGAAAGACACAGTTGTTCTTTGATGCTGGCTATGCAATTTTCAAACATCATTTACTGATGGTTTGTGTACCTAGCAAGGCTACAGTGTCTAATGTTTTGTTGTCCCCATTTCTGTGACTGCCTCCTTGCTGTGTCATGTTAGTGCATTTGGCAGTGAATGATGATTCCCCACTCCCGAGCTGCTGCTTTTCTCCTTTCTGTGGTTCATGTCTGGAATTGCATTGACAGCGCTCTTCTGTTTGCAAAATCAGTCATGGCCAGCTGCATATTTTTTTCTTTGCAGCATACATTGTCAGAATTTGCCTTTTGTGTGCACAATATGTGTGAAGTTCTGGGGTAGAAGTTTGGATTTGGGATTAATGTTGGCAAAATGTTTTGGGGTAAATGCTTGGACCCTTGCCTGCCTTCCCATCCATGAAGGCACTGCCTGTCACTGAGCCTGTCGCCGGCAGCTGTACCGGTTCTTGGCGCGCCGCACCGGCTCCAAGTTCAACCGGATCATCCTGCGCCGCCTGTTCATGAGCAAGCTGCACCGGCCGCCCATGTCGCTGGCGCGCATCATCCGGTTCATGAACCAGCCGGAGCGCAAGGACCGCATCGTCGTCGTGGTCGGCACCGTGACCAACGACGTGCGCATCTTCAAGATCCCCAAGATGACTGTGAGTGGAAGGGCGCTGCGCCAGCATGGGGTGGGAAAGGGGTAGGTGGGACCCTTGCCTGAGGTGAAGACAGGGGCAAGTGTGCGTTGTACAGGTGGGTCAGGCTCTCCATGGGTGTTTTTCCTTTCTTTTAGAACATGTTGAGGTTAAAGCGAGGGTGCTGTGCAACGAGTGAGATATGTGGCATGCCAATATTTACCGCGTTTTCTGGTTTTCAGTATCACAGACATTGAGCATTGTGATTCCATCTCCCGTGGCTTGTTTGTTGAGTTACCTGTCTCCTTTGATCCATATGCTGAAATGTCCGTCGCCTGTGATCTTTATGTCGCAATGCTGTCTCCTATGACCTTTTGGGTAGCGTTTCGCTGCCGCGTCATGCCGTTGACCGGTGTGGTACGATCGCTGACGGCCGGCCTGTGCTCGCTGCCACCAGATCTGCGCACTGCGCGTGACTGAGCAGGCGCGCGCGCGCATTCTGAAGGCCGGCGGCGAGATCATCACGTTCGACCAGCTGGCGCTGCGTGCGCCCACCGGCAAGAACACGGTGCTGATGCAGGTACGGCTGGCGGCGGGCCCCGGCGGCGGCCGGGTCGGCGGTGACGGGCCAGTCGCTGACGTCGTTGGCGTCGCCGCCCACGGCGGGAGCTGGCGCTGGCGAACGTCATCGTGTTTGTTTGGAACGAGCCCGGCTCACTTAGTGAGCTCGCGGCCACGCAGCCACCTTGGTCGGCGCAGGGTCCGGCTGGGGCAATGGCGCGGTGGTGGTGTGGCCTGCCTCGCGGCGGATCGTTTGTCTTCCGCCATGCCGCGTTGGGTTCGCTGGAGCTGGGGAGCTGTATCCGCTGATATAGGATAGACATGTCACGATCCAGCGCGATCCTTGCAGCTGAAGCCCAACTGTCCGCCATGTAGTTTAGCCATGTCCGAGCGCGAATTGCCGTAATGCATCTGAGTTGGGTATTGCGGAGGACGGCCGTAAATTGAAAGGGGGGGGGGGGGTGCTCTGGTTTACTATGCTCTCTTTCTGTAACTGTTAGTTACAGAAAGAAGGGCAGGTTCTTACAAGTTAAGTTTTATCATGAGGGGCAAGTCCTCTGGTGTTGTTGCTTGAAACATCAGAACTTCAGTTTCTTCATTCACGCATGGTCTCACCCATGGAATTATGAATTTCCAAACCAACAGCTGCTGTAACTGCTGCTGTTCCCAACATCTGCTACGCTCCAGATTAGAAAACTCGTTCCCACTGTGGGCGGACACTGGCCAGTTTGTTTTGGTTCCACAGGATGCATATTTTGGAACAAATGGTTATCGTTAGGTTGCGTGTCATCCTTTGTTCTTGGGAGTGTTTTTTCTGGTGGGGTCGACGACGATGTGCGTAGCGTCGTTAAGCAAACTTTAAAGGATAAGTAATGTTTTGGTTGAAATATCTCTGCTTCTGAGAGAAGTTTGGCTAGGGTTGTTTCCTCCTGGAAGGGATAATTGTGCACCCAATCGTTCTTAAAAGGCGGTGGTGCATCTGAACAAGGTCTCTGTTCCGATTGTGTTACTTGATCTCACGGGGTGCCGTGACCTTCAGCTGTGTCTCCGAGCGTCATGTGTGGTTCGTCACAGACCCACCTTGGCACAATATTGGTCCACGCGTGAATTGTGACCTAATTCACGGCCATATGTCCCTGTTCCTTTTCGGAAGAAACCCACGCACGGATACAATTGGTTGCCAACATCGTTGTCATTGGGGCTTTACGACGCACTCAGCTGCTGAGGCTATATGGCGTTGCCTACGTGTCACCCCTGGCAGGAAGGGCGGCACCGCGGGGAATTGAACCCCATACCTCTGGTTTCCCAGACGCGTGGTGATAAGCGCAGACACGTTAAGCGCTACGCTACCGGTACTCTCGCCAACTCCGGCAATATGCCTACGTGAGTTTGTTCGTTGTGTTCCCGGTGACTGTCTCCCTGGTCTGGGCCAGGGGTCACCGGGCCTCGTGTGGCGGTACTGTTGACCGCCGAGGCTGATCGGTCTGTAACCTCTCTCCCCCGCAGGGTCGCCGCACGGCGCGTGAGGCCAACAGGCACTTCGGCCTGGCCCCGGGCATGCCGCACAGCCACACCAAGCCTTACGTGCGCAGCAAGGGTCGCAAGTTCGAGCGGGCGCGTGGTCGCCGCTCGTCGTGCGGCTACAAGAAGTAGGCGATCGCAGTGGACGTTCAATACATGGGATCCGAGCGACGCGCGCCGGCTTTTGTGGAGATAACGCGGAGGAGGTGGAAAGAAAGATGTGCGAGGCGGAGAGGTAATGACAGACGCACGCCGGCTTTGTGGAGAGAGGACGGAGGAGGTGGAAAGATGTGCGAGGCAGACAGAACGACAGACGCACGCCGGCTTTGTGGAGAGAGGGTGGAGGAGGTGGAAAGATGCGCGAGACAGAAGGAAAATGAAGGGAGATTGAGGAGGTATTTAGAGAAATTGAGTAGGTGTTTTTGCATGTACCGTATCATACCGGCAATTACAACAGAGTGCACGGAGGCTGAAGAGCGGGGCATGCAAATATGGCGTAACATACACAATTCGTTACAATTGCATGCAATTACACGCAATGCCCGTGACTGTCTGCAGCGTGCTTACAAGATGCGTCGTTCGCACAACTATAAGAGTATACTGTATTAAGGTGCATTTGGTCGTCATTGGGTAGCATGTGATCTGTTTGTTTCTCGTTTAAATTTTAGCACGTTATGATTTTTACATTTGCGGGCATTCCGACTTTACAAGGTTCTGTGTTCATATCTATGGGGAGACGGGGGCGGCTTCGGCCTTACTGCTTGCGCCTAGTGTATGGCGGAAGGCACGCAATATTTTAAGACTGGGGAGTTTGGAAGAAGCGGCGTCCGATGTGGGGAAACCGGAAGAGTGGAGATCACCATAGCAAACACGCACGCTGGCTTGCCATTTGGAAGCTCTTGTGAGCTGGATGGGCGTGAGATGCTGCTCGGCGGACGTGGCGAAAACCAAGAGACACTGCGACTTGTACAGGTATGAGCATTTATAGTTTGAGGACGAACGATAAAGGACCCGCGTTGGGTGCAAGTGCCTAGCGCGATTGCAATACCTCAACCGGCGCATGCCTAAAGCTAGATGCCTAAACCGGCGGGTACCATGGGATCATGCACCATGCACGAAGAGGTGGCTGCTGCCACCGATCTAAACGCTGGATACCCCTGTTTGGACTGATTGGAACTGGTACAAGTCCGCGTCACCCTCCGTAACGTCAGATTGAAGTCACAAATACCACATTCTGTGTGATTTGTGCGCTAGATTCGCTTGTTATAGGCGTTACTGTTACCGGTCGTCGCGAGGTGCACGTGTTATTTAGGTTTGTCAGGCAACACATCCCGTTATCCCTGCGTACGCACCGGATGCGGAGAGGCCGGATGGTCACCAGATACGTCAGGTACATTACGGAAGACACAACAAATCGACATTGCAACGTCATCTCATTGCAGAAGCACTGTCGCTGGCTGATGTAAATCGCTGATGGGCGGGCATGACCCCATCCGCTGTATGACGGTGCATTGCCCATTGAGGTCCCCCGGCCGATAGCGTGATGGCCAGCATGCGGTGGCCTGGGAGAAATACTCATAAACGCGAGAAGAAAAGACGGGCACTGTGTGGATTCGATAGCACTGCGTTGGGATATTAGCCGCCTGTGCGTGAGCATTTTTCGGTGACGCCATCGGTTTGTTTTCGGGTGGTGGTCGAACGGCGTACAGCTCGGGGCAGGGTCTAAAAAGCCGACATGAAGCAGACACTTGTTCCCCGAAACGGCTCTGTCGATCGCCTTAAGACCTTCAACAATCGATGCAGTGCAATGACGAGACGTAAAATGGCGATGTCGAGACCTGACCTGAGGTCAAACACCCCAAAAAAAGGCGAAGGAAAAATTTCGCATGCAAAACCAGACAACTCGGATCATAGAACCCTTTGCACCGATCGCTGTGAAACCCTTACCATTGGATCCGCCATGACTTGAGGATTTTGTGACCCTATGTCGGCTCAAGTCATCAAATTTCCTAAGTTCCAAACTTATTGCTTGCAAACACCTCAGTCTTCAGAACCTGCTGGATTGAGTACTTCCAAATTTTCACCACTGGATGCATCGTACCTGATTCTGCCTTGCCGTTGAAAATTCGATGACCGTAGGTCAGGTCTAAAGTCTCCATTTTGCGAATAACAAAATTCTCACTTGCAGGCAACTCAGTTCCCAGAACTTACCTAACCGATCGCCGCCAGATTCACCGTTGGATGCGCCATGCCCGATACTCTGTTGCAATTGAAAATTTGGTGACCCTAGGTCAGATTATAAG
The DNA here is from genome assembly GCF_011947565.3 of Pollicipes pollicipes. Lineage (NCBI taxonomy): Eukaryota > Metazoa > Arthropoda > Thecostraca > Pollicipedomorpha > Pollicipedidae > Pollicipes > Pollicipes pollicipes. Next base: position 22,496,829 of record NW_023597055.1, read on the forward strand.
TCATTAAATTTCAGAACCGTTCACTACCAAACCTTCACCATTGCATGCGCCATACCTGATCTCCACTAGCAGTTAAAAATGTGATGGCCATAGGTCCGATTAAAGTCGTCAAATTTTACAAATTCTAAAATTTCTGCTCGCAGGCAACTCATTTCTCAGAAACTACCAGTCTGATTGCTGCGAAACCTTACCATTCATTACGCCATTTACCATGATTCCCTGTTGAAGGTGCAAGTACGTCAAGTGTTATTTATAACTATGCCTTTCCCTGGCATGCTTAATCCCAAGAAAACGTGCAATCTAGTTAGTCTGGCCTTATGAAGAAGGCGGTGTCGTTTGTCACTTGAGTTTCTCCTTAGCGGAGGTGTTTCTAAAAGTCACGCGCTGAATTGTGCATGATGCCATCGCGGTAAAACAACAATGGCGGTGGTCCACATGATGGTGTGTGGGGAATGCCGTTCTGTCATGAATATGTACATGCCTGCTCAGCAGCCATTTTTCCGAAAATCTTAGCCTTAAAATGTTAGAATTTTCCATGATATTGAGGAAGTCGATAAGTTTCATGCGTGTGCATACGTAGCACACCCAGTTTTTTAGGGTTGCGCACAGTGAAATGGGCTCCCATATAAAAATGGCATGCTAAGAGCCTTAACATTTACTGGCCGTAATGCGAGGATTTTCTTGGATGGGGTCGCAAACTTTTAGAGTGGGCCCACAAGGTTACGTGTCCCTCCCCCTTGGCGAAATCCTAGATCCGCCCTTGCTTCCTGGACGATGTCTGCCTCGCCGGTCGGGGCGGTGGGGGGAGCCGGCGCAACGTGGGGGAGGTGCTGAAACGCCTCGTGGTTGCAGGTCTGAGGTTGAATCCCACCACGTGCCAGTGCATAAGGCCCGAAGTAGAGTACCTCGGCTACCGGGTAGGTCAAACTGGTAGCCGCCATAGGCGGATGCTGCTCACGCAATCTTAGGGGGGAGGAATTGACGTATACGAAAGTCGGATGAATAAGGGATATGTCGGCCCAGAGATATCGCTGCTGAGGACCGGGATCGGTTCCTCAGCGTTTTTCGGTAGCCTGGAATATAGCTGTTCACGAAGCGGTGGCATGTTTTGAAGATCTACAGATAGAGTAATTTGTGAGTTATGCGTACGAAGATTTCGATGTTCCGATTGCCCCGTAGCCTTACACCCCACGGCCAGCGACCGCGCCGCACTGAACCTCGGCACCAGTGACATCACCACCCCGTGCGGAGCGGGCGGAAACCCGACTTTTGTCATAGCCCATCCACGGCATCCCCTGCGGCGAACAGAGCTTTGCACACGACACGCAAACGGTGCAAAACGGGAGAACAGGATTCGGGGCTGGGGTGTTCTGCTGGCGTTGTGTGTTTGTGTATGTTGTATGGTACAACACTGTGTTTGTTAACGGAAAGACATTGTGCCATTGGCACCTTCTTAGGTAGATAGGAGCTTGTATTAAAATGACATTAGAATGGTTACCTACAAGGCCAAAGAACACAAAGTGAATGCAGCTAGAAAGCAGATAAATGTTGGTTGATGCAGATTGTATTCCCGGAACGTGCTGAAGAAATAGCCATAGCTCATGCTTTGCTGAAGAGATTGCTGCCGGACACCCATCATTGGGTGGAGTTTAGTAAAGTCTGTCAAGTTGTAGGCCAGATTGTACATGATAGAAATGTGGCAATGCACAGTTCTTGCTGATGAATGGATGCATGCATCTGTATAGTATTCTCTAATGTTTGTGTATTATGTCTCACTTCAGGACAAGACAAAAATAGGTAACAGTAAGCAAAGAATACTGGCATAACTCAAGATGTTCCGCAACCGCTTGTTTGGTGGTGTGTGGAAGCCAAAGAACCCTCATTCACTGGAGCACCTGAAGTAAGACTTGCATTGTATTGCCTGTTTCAGCTAACCTTGACCTTACAGTGGTAATTAAGAGGCCAGTTGGTCTGTTTATCCCAGTCTCTTCCAGCTAATGTTCAGGTAACAGCAGTGTCATGTGGGGATGTAATTAGCACAGGATGTTATACATGACATCAGCCCACTGTGAATCATGCCTAGATTTGAGCTGCCCAGTTGTGGTTGACAATACCACTGGCTACTTTGGATGGAAGAGCATTCCTACCATGTATGACCAGGTGCTGAAGAAGCTCTGGCAAGGTTGAAGGTTCCAGCTGTACTAGGCATAGCAGAACAAAACTGCCAGCTGTGGCACATCATGCTTTCACTTACCAGACCATGTTGCCATGGCCTAAACCACTGCATAATGCGAGCAGAGCTTGGCCTTCCTGCAGGATTACATGTCCAGGCCCAATTATACATAAATATTGCAGCATAAATAGCATATATCCATGAAAGGGGAATATTCAATGTCAATCAATGGAAGATAATGAAGAAAAACTTTCCCATCTTCAATGTTTTAACATGGCTGAATGCAAGTGGATGTCACTAGTCATATCAAGTTTATAGTCCAACTACTTATTTAGCACTTTCACAATAGTGCTGACCAATACATGTATCATGTGCAGCATGTATATCTCAGTATGCATATTTGTGCGTTTACATCATGGGGTAGCACTCTTTCAGTGGTCACTAATCCTCAAGTCACATATTATGACACAACATATACAGGAATTGTGCATTACATGCACATGTTTTAATCATGCTTGCATGTGAATACATACAAGGTAAGTCATTCCACACAGTTCCATCAGCAACCTATTCTAGTGGCCAGTCAAGAGCATGACACTTAATGGCAGGAAGGAATGTCTGTAATATCACCCAGTGAGTTCAGTTGGGAGCTGGTTATATACTTCTGGCACCTGGGTATGGATATACCCTTTCCTCACCTCAGTCCTTGAGTGGGTACATAGCAAACTGTCCTGCCACATGCTCCAACAAAGTTCTTGACTGGGAAGTTGGACCTGAGCAAGCCTGTCTCGTGCAGGAGAACCTTGTGTACCGGGCTTGGTGTGCAGTCGTCTGCTGATTGCTGCATGGTCAGCCAACTCGACCTCTCTGGCAGGGTGGACGCATGGTGCAAAAACCTTGTGTACTGGGCTTGGTGTGCAGTCGTCTGCTGATCACTGCATGGTCAGCCAACTCGACCTCTCTGGCAGGGCAGACACATGGTGCAAAACCTTGTGTACTGGGCTTGGTGTGCAGTCGTCTGCTGATCGCTGCGTGGTCAGCCAGCCCGACCTTTGGCAGGGTGAATACATGGTTATATTTATGACGCCCAAGGATAACCCGAACGACGAAGCTCACAATTGTGAAAATTTTTGTCCAGTTTTTTTTGCACTACTACCATAAGGAAAAATCCAGTATCTGGCATACGGGGAGACGGGAGCCATGATGGGATGGTGAAGACGCTATCTGGGGTGGGGTAGCGGGCGGGGAAGGGGCTGACCAAGGGGTCTGTGCGGCAGCGACTGACGTGTGACACAGGTGCGTCGCACGACACCGTCTGTTCGAAGGTGATACCATGTGTTTTACCTCACTGTAAGCTGCGAGGGCGTGCCGCGAAAGCTGCCTTTGAAATTTGGGAGTTAACTCGTTGGCTTTCGGAAAAGATATGCTGTGTTTGTCACTTTAACCTGGAGCGTGGTCGTGCGGGACCATACGTCCAGAGAACAGAGAACATTCTCCATACTGGAGATGCGCGTTGTGAGATCGCTCTTCCTTCCGGTGATGGTGGTTTCCGGAAGCACCTGAGTGTCAGCAGCGTACCGCAGCGTACTGTACTGCTTTCCGGAGAAAATAACATGTCATTTGTGAAAAGTGCTGAACAACAAGGGCCCAAATGCCGACCCCTGGAACACGCCCATGGTGTTCTGTGGTCGTGAGGTCACTGCGCCTGGCAGCGTACCACTCAAATTTTGCACCAATAGGTCGTCGTCAGTGGCGTCAAACGTGTTGTTGAATCGATCAGGCGCAGCAGCGGTGATGTTTCTCCGCCCTCGGCGGCTGCGAGTATGCGGTGCGTGACGGATATCAGCGAGGTTTCCGTGGCGGGAGGAGTTGGCAGCTGTGCTGAAAAGCGTGGAGGAGATGCCCATGGGGATGTACCTGCAGGGCTGCATCTGCGCTACTCGCCCCACCAATTCACGGCGGGAATGGGCGAGGTAGGGTTTGGTCCGTAGGTCACCGGGTTTTTGGATGGGGTGGGTCATTCGGTGCCTGCAGGATGTAGGAAATTCGTAGGAGCTCATATTGTGGCGGATGATGTCGTTGGTAGCAGGGAAACTGGCCTTCAGCAGTCTGATGCGGTTGCCGTCCGCTCCCCACGCCGCCGGGCTGCGCTTGGTTTGAAGATGGCGTTTCTGGATGTGTATATATTCGTACATACATGTGTACATATGTATATATGTATGTGTGTACGTATACATTATATGTATATATATATATATATATATATATATATATATATTTATACATATAATATCTTTGAAAAGGTAACGCGTGCTATAAGTGGGGATCGCCAATGAACAATGAATGCAAAAAACATTAATAAATGTTCATATTAACTGAAGGAGCATTATCCGTTCGGTTTCATAGGAGATCTGACGGGCGTTTAGAGACATTGAGAGGCAGGGTTTAGTGAGTAAATCGTCCAACAGGCTTTATAACGAGCGCAAGCGGCTAATGCTCATGGCGGAATGCATTGCAATCATTTCGTTGGGCGCCACCTAGGAAAGCCAGAAACTTGTGCCAATGTGTCAGGTACGTATCGGACAGCTTACGGCCTGTACTGAATTCGTTTCGGTCATTACAAAGTGGCACAGTGGCTCCCACCCAAACCACACTACCATACTTAAAAAGTGAGCACACCTTGGTACAGATCTGCGCAGCACTGGAGCTGAGAACGATCGGATTGTCGGGGGAGGGGGGGCGGGGACGTGTGGTGAATGGCTGAAGATGATGCTCATGCAGGGGTCGCTTAGTGGCCTCAAATCCCGACCTCCTCCGGCACCGCCCCTGCAGGCCGGCGACTCGACGATTACCGATTGGCAGTGGTTAATGGCCCGGCCGGCCGGCAGGTATCTCTACAACGTGCTGCAGCGGAACCAGACGGTCTCCGAGAGCAACCGCGGTCTGCTGGTGGAGACGCTGCGCTCCATCGCCGAGATCCTGATCTGGGGCGACCAGAACGACAGCACCGTGTTCGAGTAGGTGGCCGCACGACGCCGGACGGCCGGCCGACGCGGGAAGGAGGGAGGGAGGGAGGGAGGGAGGGAGGGAGGGAGGGAGGGAGGGAGGGAGGGAGGGAGGGAGGGAGGGGAGGGAGGGAGGGAGGGAGGGAGGGAGGGAGGGAGGGAGGGAGGGAGGGAGGGAGGGAGGGAGGGAGGGAGGGAGGGAGGGAGGGAGGAAGGAAGGAAGGAAGGAAGGAAGGAAGGAAGGAAGGAAGGAAGGAAGGAAGGAAGGAAGGAAGGAGGAAGGAAGGAAGGAAGGAAGGGAAGGAAGGAAGAAAGGAAGGAGGGAAAGAAGATAGGGAGGTCTGTCCGGTTTAGCAGCGCTGTGGGGGGAGCACTGTGTGTGTCTGCACTGGGTGAGTCCATGAGATGGTCGGTGGACTTCGGTTGGAGTCAGTGGGCTGTGTTCCGGAGTCCAAGAAGGCTCTTGTCAGCTCCGGTCGGGCTTGTGATTGGCAGGCTCCAGATGAAGTGAGTGGAGGCGAGATTGACCGTATGATACACACGATGTGCTTGAAGTGAGATAAGGACGAATGGTTTGCCCCCGGGGCCGCAGCCAGGATTTTCCTGTTGGGTGGGGGATGGGGGGGGGGGGGAGATGGAGCTTGTTGGGTTATTAGTATGCCTATTTTTAGCTGTTTATCGGGAGCCATCTATGGTAAACAACAACAAATTCTGACTACTCGCCCATCTCCTTCTTCCCCACCTTGGCTGCGTTCCTGTTGACCGCAATAACTTTAACTTCATGCTTTGGTGTTATTGGATGTATTTCGGTTGACCAGCCAGGTCTGGTAATGCAAAGACACTTATTTTTGCATCTACGTAGCTTTCAAAATTTTGTACCCGGGCCATTATGCAGCAACGTCGCTTTGGCGGCTGAAGGTCAAAATGTGGAAAAAGACACCATTTGCTTTCAGTGACGACATGATGTCAGCCTAGCCTCAGGCATGGAGGCGTGATGTACGGCGGCTTTTGGGGATTTTCAATGAGTTTCTCGCTCACTTGACAAAAAACGCCTGAGAAGCACGTCAAGTTGTGCCTGCCAAAGTTGCTCCACCTTTCGTTGCTCACTCGCTGGAGCGTATTCAGCAGACGACGTGTTGTGGCCTTGACCAATTGGCTCCACGCAGAGCCATCCTTTACATGAATGGGAACACCCAGGTACATTTCAAGCTCAGAACATCGTGGGCGACAGGAAGTACAGATTGTTACAGCGGTCGCCAAGGTCAAATGGCCGAACAGCGGTCCTGGAATAGGTTCCGAATACTGTTCAATCCGTTGCGTTGTTGCTGCTGTAAACGTAACAACATAGAGGCTGGCAATAGTGACTGGATGATGCACGTGCACGCGCGTTAAGTAAGCCGGGATCTTCTGTTGTAGCTTCTTCTTGGAGAAGAATATGCTGTCGTTCTTTCTGAAGATCATGAAGCAAAAGTGTGGCAGCTACGTATGTGTCCAGCTACTGCAAACCTTAAACATTCTCTTCGAGAACATCCGGAACGAAACCTCGCTCTGTGAGTCCTCTGGAACATACGGCAGCCGGAGCTCACCACATTCACTCCGAAACGAACCGTTCTGTGTTGTACCGTTGGGTGTGTTATCACTTGCTATCGTGTCCCATTTGCTGTTGGACGTTTGATGTTTGATGTCATTATGACCGCGACATTCTGTAACCACGAACGAGCCGCTGAAGTGCTCAGTTGACAAACGTCATGTTATTCGTGTTGCCTGGCCGCACTGCGGCATTTTCGTGTTTTGTCCATTGACACATTGGGGGCGTGCTTTTCGGCAGTACCCCACCTGTTGGCCGGTCCTCTGTAGCGTCCGGTTACAATTTCAGACTACCTGCTGTCGAACAATCACGTTAACTCGATTATCGTGCACAAGTTTGACTTCTCGGACGAGGAGGTCATGGCGTACTACATATCGTTTCTGAAGACGCTGTCCCTCAAGCTCAACACCCACACTGTCCACTTCTTCTACAACGAGGTGAGCTGCTGACTGCAAGGGGTGCGGCAGTCCCGACTGCTAGAGCGTATGAACACGGAGCCGGGGCGTGGAAGGGTCGTAAACGATCAGTCTCGTCGTGTCGGGTGGCGGCACCGTTTGCTGGTGATCATGTTGTTGCAGCGGGTCGTGTTAGTGCATATTAGTGTCCACTAAGCGGCGAAATTGCGTATATTTCTCCTCCAGAAGACATCAAACACCGTTTCGTTCAAGGCAGATGATGACGGAAGTGGCAAAAATGTGTGTGTGTAGGGGGGGGGGGGGGGGAATATTACAGCATTGATAAGTGAGCATCATGTACTCCTGCCGCCTCGAAAACGATGGCCCACTTTTGTAAGTGTGCTACACTGAAAGCGCCCAGTACGTATGTGGAGCCGCTGACGGACCCCTCCGCTGAGGCGTCTCTTGGCGCGTGGCGGGCGCAGAGCGGTGGCACTGTGACGGCGCCTCGCCCCGCGCGGCGGCGTGCCGACGGTGACGGCGTCTGCTCTCGCAGCACACAAACGACTTCCCGCTGTACACGGAGGCCATCAAGTTCTTCAACCACTCCGAGACGATGGTGCGCATCGCCGTGCGGACACTCACCCTGAACGTCTACCGCGTGGAGGAGAGGTGAGCTCCGCACCAGCGGTGTTCACGCTGGCGCTGGACATTTACCGCATGGGGCCGGGAGGGGAGGAGCTAAGCCCTCGGGAAAGTGGCGGTAGGGGTTGTTGGTTGTCGTGTCCGCAGAAGGAGGTTGTTGATTGGTTGGTGGTTGGTTGGTGGTTGTTGTTACTTGTTTTTGATTGGTTGTTGGTTGTAGACTTGCGTGTTGACGCGGTCTGGTCAGGGGGCATTACGACAGGGGCGGGTGTACACCTACCCACGGCTGCGGCTAGTGCCAGTCTGTGCGGATGCAGCGCCCACGCACGGGCTTGAGGCCACGAGCTCGTCTGGAGTTGTCGGGCGATGTTCGCGTATGAGGATCTCATCAGACCGCTCTTGAGTTGAGGGGGCAACGCCCGCCCGAGGCATGGGTGTCACAGGTCAGTGCTGGCCGCTGGTGTTCGCGTAAGAGCCGAACCGCAGGTGTCGCGGCCAGGTGACCCGGTGACCTTCCCATGACCTGACCCGTGCGGCCACCGGAGCGGTGGCGGCGCTGTCTGGGCCTCCCCCGTGTGTCCCTTGCGTGTCGTCGCCGCCCGCCCGCCGTGCCGCCGACTCCCCTGACGCCCCGGACGCCCGCCTGCGCTAGGTCCATGCTGCGCTTCATCAGGGACATGACGGCCGTGCCCTACTTCTCCAACCTGGTCTGGTTCATCGGCAACCACGTGCTGGACCTGGACCAGTGCGTACGCAGCGACTCCAGGTGAGTCGCGCGCGGCCGCCGCGCCGACGCGAGCCGGGCCGGCAGTCGGCGGTCGCAGACGGGGGTGCGGTGTAGGCGGCGGGAGCGGAACGATGCTGCCGCTGGGAGGGCCGCGTGATGGCCTCTGTCATCACCGCAGGTGACGTAGCTCGTTCGGGACTCGGTGGTCGGGGTGTGGGTCGTGCTGGCGAGCTGTCGTCTGGACACGGGAGTGTTACGGAGAGGCGCCAGCGGTGTGCTGGCTGAGTTAGCATCCTGCGATCGCGACGATTCTTCGCGCGTCCCGCCAGCGCCGCGCCCTCGCCAGCTGCTGCGGCACAGTGCTCTCCCGAGCCGACGCCGCCGCCGGCTGCAGCGGCCGTCCGACGGCGCCTGCCGCGGGGCCGGCGCGGCGCCGCGAGTGCCCGCTCCTCGCCGTCAACGGGCATGTGGCTGACCGTGTCCCCCCTCCCCCCCCCCCCCCTCCTCCGGCAGTCATCAATCGCGCGGACGGCTGGCCGACCTAGTGGCGGAGCACCTGGACCACATCCACTACCTCAACGACATCCTCTGCCTCAACATCGAGGAGCTGAACCAGGTGAGGCGGTGGCCGTCCCACTGCCGTGACGACGGTCACAGAGGCAACCACGTTTCCCACCTCTGCGCTTGGTGGCAAGATAACATCACATTTTCGGCGGGTCTCCGAATCGCTTTTTTGAAAGTGCGAACAACTCGCCCTTTGGTGGTTTTGGACGCGCTGATTACGAATACTGTGTTATGGGAGATAATGGTGGAAGGAATCCCGCGATCTGGTTAGCATGTTTTCTCTATCCGCCAGGTGCTGACTGAGCATCTGTTGAGCCGCCTTCTGCTGCCGCTGTACGTGTTCCCGCTGGCGCACCAGGACCGCGTCACCGATCAGCAGGTGGGCCGCCAGCCGGCGCGCCAGGTTACCGGCCCGCGCCTGCCGCGGCCGGCGCGTGAGAGTGTGGTTAGGGCGGGGCACCGGCCTGCGCCTGCTGCGGGCGGCGCGGGGGCGCTCTGCACCCCCGCGGGAGTGTGGTCAGGGCAGGGCACGGAAGCTGCCGCCGCTCAACCGGCTGGTGCTATGTGTTGACGAGCCGCAGCCAGCATCGGAGTCAGTCGTCGCTGAGCCGGCGCCGGCCTCGCCTCCCACTACACCGCCGTGTTGCGCGGCCGTGTCTGCCGTGGCCAGGCGAACCTGGTAACGGGCCTGCCGGCGGCGTACCCCAGCGGGGCGGGCGCCCGTGATCGAGCGGCCGCCGCAGGGGTGTCAGCTGAGCGACCGTGCGCCGCCCCGCGTGACCGGGCGGCCGCCGCAGGGATGTCAGCTGAGGGACCGTGCGCCGCCCCGCGTGACCGGGCGGCCGCCGCAGGGGTGTCAGCTGAGGGACCGTGCGCCGCCCCGCGTGACCGGGCGGCCGCCTCAGGGATGTCAGCTGAGCGACCGTGCGCCGCCCCGCGTGACCGGGCGGCCGCCGCAGGGATGTCAGCTGAGCGACCGTGCGCCGCCCCGCGTGACCGGGCGGCCGCCGCAGGGATGTCAGCTGAGCGACCGTGCGCCGCCCCGCGTGACCGGGCGGCCGCCGCAGGGATGTCAGCTGAGGGACCGTGCGCCGCCCCGCGTGACCGGGCGGCCGTCGCAGGGATGTCAGCTGAGGGACCGTGCGCCGCCCGCGTGACCCGGCGGCCGTGTTTCATCAGCCGCGCGTCAGCACTGTGGTCTCGCTGTTCCTGCTGTCGCAAGTGTTCCTCATCTTCACGCACCAGCCGCTGGTGCGCCTGCTGGCGCGCATCATCCTCACGGCCGACCAGCACCTGCTCTGGCGATCCGCCTCCGTGAGTATTTTCCGCTCTGGCGGTCCGCCTCCGTGAGTGTCTTCTGCTCTGGCGGTCCGCCTCCGTGAGTGTCTCCTGCTCTGGCGGTCCGCCTCCGTGAGTGTCTTCTGCTCTGGCGGTCCGCCTCCGTGAGTGTCTTCTGCTCTGGCGGTCCGCCTCCGTGGATGTCTCCTGCTCTGGCGGTCCGCCTCCGTGAGTGTCTTCTGCTTTGGCGATCCGCCCCTGTGAGTGCCCTCTGCTCTGGCGGTCCGCCTCCGTGGAGTGCCCTCTGCTATGGCGGTCCGCCTCCGTGGAGTGCCTTCTGCTCTGGCGGTCCGCCTCCGTGAGTGCCCTCTGCTCTGGCGGTCCGCCTCCGTGAGTGTCTTCTGCTCTGGCGGTCCGCCTCCGTGAGTGTCTCCTGCTCTGGCGGTCCGCCTCCGTGAGTGTCTTCTGCTCTGGCGGTCCGCCTCCGTGAGTGTCTCCTGCTCTGGCGGTCCGCCCCTGTGAGTGCCCTCTGCTCTGTCGATCCGCCGCCCGCGCTCCCTCGTCACCGGACAGCCGCTGCCGTCCACTGACGCCCCCCTCCCCTCCCCGCAGACGGGCGCCTTCTGTCCGGGATTCGTGCCGCCACCGCAGAGTCTGGCGCAGTCGCTGGAGGCGGTGGCCACGCCGGCCGCCGAGCCGCCGCCGCCGCCGGCGCCGCCCGCCGCCTCCTCGCCACGGCCGCCAGGTATGGCGTGACGCCGGTGCGAGGGAACGCTTCTGTCGCACGCCGGCGCACCCGCTGTTGGATTGCCCGGCACCTGTAGACGTGTGTGGGCCGGCTGGAGGGAAACGCGCAGCGGCTGACGCGGGGGGGGGGGGGGAGACCGGAGGGTTGAACGCTGTGTTCCGTCTGTGCCGCCGCCGCCGCCGCCGCCGCCGCTGCGTGCCGTGGCGTTACTGTTCTCCGTCGCCGCACCTCGCCCGTGCCGACGCGCGCCCCGGCCGCGGGTGCTGCGCGGCAGACCGGCCTACCGACGCCGTCTGCCCTCGCCGCCAGCCGTGTACGGCCTGCCGGACCTGGCAGACTCGTGCAACTACACAGACGAGGAGAAGCGCCTGCTGAGCCGCGGCGCGCCGGCGCGCGAGACGGCGAGGCGGCCGAGGCGTCGCCTGGCCCCCGGCCCTTCATGGCCACCATTCTGGAGTCGCTGGACTGCACGCAGAACGATTACACGGCGCTGTTCGCGCTCTGCCTTCTGTACGCCATCGGTCACAACAAAGGTGAGCGGGCTGGCGCTCTGGCGCCAGGTTGAGCGTGAACTGGCCACGTACGAGGGCTGAGCGGAACTGCAGCGACGGAGTCGGGAAGAGGGGGCGCTGGATAGGGTGTATGTGGCCTGAGGATGCACGCACACGCGTGGTTTCGGCGTCTGCTGCAAACTGGAAAGACTGCGGTGGCCAACGCTGACCGGGGTGGGGAGAATGGGTTTGGATGGGCAGGCTTTGTCAGTTTTGGTGTCACACGTGTTCCGGGTGTTGGAGGTTTTCTGGGCTTGTATGGATGGGTTTCGTTATCCGTGAGTGACGTATCTCTGCAGAAGGGGCAGCTGAAGCAGGCAGCCACTCTTGCCGGCTAGCTGCCGGTGTGCCATTTATGGTGTTGATAAGTTGCTCTGACCTGGATAATCGGACACCTAGCTTTGCAATGAAAGTATTGCTTAGAAGTTAAATGCATGGACACTTGTTTCAAAATGTTCATTTATGAGCGTCATCGCCTCCAACGCCGCCAAATTTCGCGAACGACGTGCGTTTTTGGTTGGGACCGACCCCGGCCGGTGGGCGGCGCACTTCTTTGGTTGGCATAAGCAGCGGCCGGTCATGGACGCACGCCTCTGACCCCGCGCGTTGTCGGGTGCACGTCAGCTGACCGGTGCCCTTTCCCCCGGCGGCCGCAGTGGAAGGTAACCTCGGCTGGCCAGCGCCCGCCGCCGGCTGGTGCTGACCGGCCGCATGCTGACCCCGCTCTCTGGGCTTCCGCCGCCGGCTGGTGCTGACCGGCCGCATGCTGACCCCGCTCTCTTGGCTCCCGCCGCCGTCACGGCCGGCCAGCGCCCGCCGCCGGCTGGTGCTGACCGGCCGCATGCTGACCCCGCTCTCTTGGCTCCCGCCGCCGTCACGGCCGGCCAGCGCCCGCCGCCGGCTGGTGCTGACCGGCCGCATGCTGACCTCGCTCTCTGGGCTTCCGCCGCCGCCACGCGCTCGTCTGTCACGCATGCGACCCTGTTGTCTGTTCAGCAAGGGCGGCTTTTTGTCCAGCTTCTTGCTGTCTGCGTTTGTGGTTAGCGTCATCGCGGTGGTGTTTTATTCCTGGTCTGGATGGTTAAAAGAGCTCTTATTTGCGCTTCCATGGGAGTGGTCGTCTGCCTTTTCTTCAGTGTCAGCAGTTTGTACTGGCTTGCGTTCAGGCACGCTTATTAATGACTTTTGCGACACAGGCGAAGTCCTCAGCTTCTTCAGTCTTCTTCAGAATCTGTGAGATAAGGCTTATGAGAATAACCCAGTATATACGACATATTGTCTTACATATGGGAGACCTTGGGACAGTTCGAGATGAATAGCCGCTGAGTTTATTTTATTCGACGTCATTTCTACACGGCGTCTGTCCGGTGCGTGCGCACCGGGCGTCTGCGCGCACATCTGTACACGCTGACTGTCGGGGCGCCCGCCAAGCCGTATGTTCTACAGCGGAGGTGCCGCTGCCACTCGCCGTACTCCCTTGGCCGCGTCTGTCGGAGCGCGTCCGCACCGCGCAGGGCTTGGTTCTGGCACGGCCGCGCCGCAGCGCCGTAGCAAAGCATGGGTCTGCTCTTGGCTGCATGTGTTTCGTAGCTGCCTGAATGCTGCAGTTGCAGGCACGCTCCTTCTCGTGACTGTACCCTTCGGGACTGTCGTGAATGCCGTTGTAACTGGGATGGTCTCTGGTCAGGCTTTCGTGGTGGAAAGAAAGACAAACCGTATTGTGAGCGTGCCGCTTGTCAGATTTCCCAGGATAGAAATTCATTCAAAACGTTCGTTCACATTTGCTTTCACCAGTGTTTCTGGACAGATTAGCGTGACGTAAGTAAATGCAGACTCGCCCTTTTCGTAAACGGACATAAGTAATCACCGTTCTAAGCTAGGAATGTAGTGTGCGCTGGCCGATGCCTTAGCATTCTTCATCTAATCGTGGATATATGATGGCAGACATGATAACCATCATTGTTGATCTGGTATAAATAAAGCTTACCGCCGATAATCTTCGTCCAAATGCCTCGAGAGAACGAACCTGGGTTGAGAAGCGTTCTCTGCTTGTGGTCATTACCTATTACCTTAAGTCGATCCGCGGGGCATTCTACTCTCCGTATCCCTTTTGTGTCGATTATTGTTACCGCTGTGATTGTCTTCGTCATTGCGTTATATTTCATCAGCTCGTCTCATCTAGGTGTTTCCATGCGCGCCATCACGGTCATCCGTGTATTATGATCCGTTGAGTGTCCTATAGAATGGACAGTTCTCCATTGCCTGCCAGCATGTGCCTGCCCCCCCCCCCCCCCCACGACGCTTCCTCGTGCCTTTTCGGAGCTGATTCCCCACCAACCATCTGCTATACATAGCCGTTTTCTGCCACCCCTCCCTCCGCCGCCCTTTCCCCACCTCGCCACCTACGATGTCCCGTGCCGTTGTCTCCGTGCCGCCCGTGACGCCGCCTGTCCCCCACCTCGCCACCTCTGGTGTCCCGTGTCGTTGTCTCCGTGCCGCCCGTGACGCCGCCTGTCCCTCGCCTCGCCACCTCTGGTGTCCCGTGTCGTTGTCTCCGTGCCGCCCGTGACGCAGCGCTCCGCCGCGCGTCCTCCGCCGGCAGGCATCAACAGCGAGCTGTTGGACACGGTGCTGCTGCCATGCGGCGACCGGGCGCGCGCCACCTACAACAGTCAACTGGCGGAGCGCGTCATCGGCATCATCGCCGCCAGCTGTCTGCCCAGTGAGTGACGAGCCGAAGGCGGCCGAGCTGCGCAGTCAGGCCAGCTGTCTGTGCAGTCTGCGGCTGCCCAGGGCCCGCTGACCTGCTGACCAGCTGCCAGCTTTCAGCTGGTCAGCAGCCTCAGTAGCGTGGCCTGGGGCGGTGATGTCCCCGCCGGTTGTCCGTGCTTTGCTGGAGACGATGCTTGAGTTAGGTAAAAATCCTGCAGCGTCCCCAGCAGAGTTAGGTGTCCTCTTGAACTCATGGAATATACAAAACTGGTTTATAAACCACAGGATCCGGCAAAACAACGCTGCATAAATGCAAGGCGTTCTTATGGGATAAGGTGATTTCCGCGCAAAAATCCTCGTTAACCGCAGTTTAGCTTGCTTCCCTGGAGCAGCCGAAACACCATACCATTCATTGTGCTGGTAAGCATGTGGCAATTCCATTGCAAGCACGCACATCCCGGACCGTACGCTGCGAGACCGCAGGGGGTGTCCCAAGTGTGGCGTTGCCCTGGCCGGGTGGCCGTCTCAGTGGCCGCCGCTGACGGGGGCGCCGCCCGCCGCCAGACTCGTGCGTGCGCCTGGTGACGCTGGAGCTGGCGCTGGTGGTGCTGCGCCAGCTGGTGCTGACGGCCGGCGGCAGCGTGCTGAGCGACGCCGACCTGGCGCGCGTGGAGGGCGCCCGCGAGCAGGCCACGCTCACACTGCGCAACTTCTACAAGGTGGGACCATGCTCACGTGCTGACGAGGTGCCGCGACACGTGCCGATCAGCCGGACAGTGCGGGCTCTGGGGCAGCACTGCCCTGACGGGTCTTCGGCAGGGCGAGGACCGAGGGGCAACGCCGCGCGCGGCTCTGGGGCCGTGGCGTGGTACACGGCCGATGTGGGACGCGCCGCCCCGCTGGTGGCCGGCCGAAAACGGCGACACTTATCCGAGCATGGCGACACAGCTGCTCAAAGTCTGCCACTGGCGCATGTCTCTCGACAGATGTCGCTAGATGGCTATAGACCCTTGAGGTTTGTAACGTTCTGTCAAGACCATGATTCGCACTCCCTTGAAGAACCTGTCCCCTTCTTTGCAGGTGAAATGGTATTGTTCTATGGGACGGAACGTGGGAAGTTCTACAGTATTATGTGATCATGGCGTTATAACTTAATCCTCCTCAGTCTTTTCCGGTGCACAAACGTCTGACCAGCATTGTATCGCCATGGTAGCACCGCTGTGAACTGAATCGCGTAACACGCGCGCAGCGGATATCAGACGATTGTAGGCGCCGTCGTCGCCGCTGGTCACGGCCGGGTCCGGTCGCCGGGATCGACATCACCGTGAACCCCCGTCCCCGCAGAGTGAGGAGATCTTCCTGGACATCTTCGAGGACGAGTACCGCGAGATGCTGAAGCGGCCCATCAACGTCGAGTATCTGATGATGGACGAGCGGCTGCTGCTGCCGCCGGCCGGCACGCCCATGTCTGGCGTCGAGTTCAGCCGCCGTCTGCCCTGCGGCGAGGTGCGCCACCCACTGCCGGGCCGACCGGCTGCGCGGGCTGGGGTGGGCGGGCGACGCAGACTGCAGGCGCTGGGAGACTCATGTACTGGTCAGGTTCAGGGGTCGGGTGAGGTGCGGGACGTGCACAGCTGGGGAGGCGTGAGGGAGGGAGGAGGCGGGTGTGTTTGAGAGGCCTGGAGTGGTCACCACCCCGTGTCGAACTGTGCCCACTGACGCGCTCCGCGGCCTGTCCCAAGTAAGCTCCTTGCCCGCCTTCCCTCTGGCCACACGCCTTACGTCTGACGGCATGTCCTGCTGGGCGGCCAGGTGGAGCGAGCCCGCTGCGCCATCCGCGTGTTCTTCCTGCTGCGCGACACGAGCCTGGCGCTGCGCGACGAGCCGGAGACGCAGCTGCCGCTGTCGCGGCCCGACCAGTTCATCGGCGTCGACGAGACGCTCGACCTCAACAACAGCGACCTGATCGCCTGCACGGTGAGCGGCCGCGACACGGCGCGCAGCCGCCGCTTCCTGGTCATCGACGTGCTGCAGCTGCTGCTGGTGGACCCGGACCCGCGCCGGCTCGGCTGGGGCCTGGCCAAGTTCGCCGGCGCGCTGCAGGACGTCGAGGTGACCGGCGACAAGGAGGACTCGCGCGTGCTGCACATCACCGTGCACGGGCCGGCGGCGGCCGGCGCCGCCGGCGCCGCGCCCCTCCTCAGCGCGCGGTTCGTCTTCGACGACCACATCCGCTGCATGGCCGCCAAGCAGAAGCTGGTGCGCGGCCGGCAGAAGGCGCGCCAGCGCAAGATGCACGCCATCGGTCGGCTGCTGGAGCTGCCCGGCCACATGCACCCGTGCCCGTCGCCGCCGCCCGGCGCGCTCAGTCGGCTGCGCGCCGAGCCGACGCGCCGGCCGGCCGAGCGCTGCCGGCCGGGCGGCGCGGCGCCAGCGCCGCGGCCGCTGCTGGCGGCGCCGCCGGCCGCGCGCGCGCGCCGCGAGCCCGCCCCGGCGGCGGCGGCGACGGCGGCGGCGCCGGTGCCGCCGGTACCGCCGGTGGCCGCCGGCGAGGACATCGCGCTGGAGAGTATCGACAAGTCGTCGGCGGCGCTGGCCGTCGACGAGACGGAGACATCGTTCTCGGCGGCGTCTGCGCGCGTACCGGCCTCGGCCAGCAGCGACCTGTTCAGCGACGCGCGGCACCTGCCGTCGGCGGCCGACGCCGCGCCGTCGAAGCAGAGCGTCGCGCCGGCGCTGGCCCCGGCGGCGGGACGCCACCTGTCCAGAGAGGGCGGCAGCAAGAGCGTGCCCGACCTGCCCGACCGCGCTCGACAGACCGACCAATGAGGGCCGCGATAGGCGGCCGACGTCAGCGCGGTGGGCGAAGCCAACACCGTGGCGCCAGTCAAACCGACCGACGGGAGGAGTCGGGAGTGCGGTCGGTCGGTCGGAGAAGGCGGAGACTGTTGTGTCAGCAATGATTTAGAGGTCTGAGAGCTCTAACGAGCTCTAGAGGTCGCTCGGATTTAGATGCTGGCAGGCGCGAAGTAAGAGAGTCGACTGCGGCCCTCACACTTCCACTGAGTAATGTATTTATTTTTACAACAAAGGTTATCAACTACGGTGTTGTGTACTGTGATTATGGAATACGAGACTGAACTGTTCTCGGTTGTGAATTCCTCGTCATGTCGTCGCGAGCTGGGTGATGAGCTGGGTATCGGCCAGCGAGCGGCCGCTGGTGTCCGGAGCTTCCTGGTCTGCGGCGCTGACGGTGAGGGGCCGTTCGGACGTGGTCGTGGCGTCTGGGGACGGGCCCGGTGCAGCCGCTGGGCTGTACACCCCAGTCTGGGGATCGCAGCTCTGTACGGTGGCGGCAAGCCGCGCCTGGTCTGTGGGTTTGCACTGTCACGTCACACGGCTGTCTGTGGGTCTGTGCTGTGGCACCAGACGGCGGTCTGTGGGTCTGCTGTAGCACCAGACGGCGGTCTGTGGGTCTGCACTGTAACACCAGACGGCGGTCTGTGGGTCTGCACTGTGACACCAGACGGCGGTCTGTGGGGCTGTACTGTGACACCAGACGGCGGTCTGTGGGT
The DNA here is from genome assembly GCF_011947565.3 of Pollicipes pollicipes. Lineage (NCBI taxonomy): Eukaryota > Metazoa > Arthropoda > Thecostraca > Pollicipedomorpha > Pollicipedidae > Pollicipes > Pollicipes pollicipes. Next base: position 22,514,790 of record NW_023597055.1, read on the forward strand.
CTGTACTGTGACACCAGACGGCGGTCTGTGGGTCTGTACTGTGACACCAGACGGCGGTCTGTGGGTCTGTACTGTGACACCAGACGGCGGTCTGTGGGTCTGTACTGTGACACCAGAGGGCGGTCTGTGGGTCCGTACTGTGACACCAGACGGCGGCCGGACCTGGTCTGTGGTACTGGACTTCCGGCAGCGGCTGGGGTCCAGCTCTTCCCAGGGTGGGTCGAGACAGCGGAGGGTGCGCCCCAGAGGGGATCGAGACAGCAGAGGGTGTAGCGACAGGCCCCGGCGGCTCTCGTCCGGTCCCGAGCGGGGTATGGTTCGCCTGGCGGACACGTGGCGGCGCTACTGTTGACACAGCTGTCTCCAGTGTGATCGGTATCTCGACGGTACGCTCCTGTCTGGAGGCGTGGTGGATTTTTGAATGAAGTGACATAGTTGCGATATGCTGCGGCATAGTCAGTATTTTCGATACTCAATCGTGATCGGTAATACATGGTAATACCACTGAGAGCTTTTCAGCTTCGCTGGGGAGGAGTTGGCCGTGGAAGAGCGAGGCTTTTCCTGTGTACAGTGAAAACAGCAAGGAATACAATGGCAAACGTTTCGCAGTGTGTACGGCACGGACTTCTTTCTGACAGCATGACTGACCTGACCGGCTCATCGCACACAGCTGGTTGTGGGAGCTGAGGTTACGTTCGATGACGAGGTGTGCTCGAGATGAGGTGATACTACTACGTGTTGTGTGGCATTGTGCGGGCGCGCCCTGTTCATGGCCTGTGCAGCTGTTGTAAGTGGGTTTGCAAGCACTTTCAGCTCTTGTCGTCAGGAGACGGCAGCTGCCTGTGTGTGCTCGCCCCTAAGGCCTCTACCAATGGCCCGCGCTTTCATCTGTACCGAGCAGTTCAGTGCTCTTCGTAAGATTACAGCCTCTGACAGGAGATCGGAGTGTAACGTCAGGCCTTGTCACCGGTCTTCTGGAAACCGTGCCTTCCTCGTCCGCCCAGTGTTGCGTTGCCTTCGGCACGGCCTGGCCGTCAGGTGGTGTTCGGGATTTGTTTGCTCGACGACTATCCACGAAGTGGCTTTTCAGGTTTCGGCTCGTTACAGCGTTCGCTAGCTTCGGGTCGTTACATCACTCAATCACAGGCAACACATTACAAAAATACATTACAACACATAACAATATATATAGTGTGTGTGTGTGTGTGTTTCATGTATGTATGTAACAGACAATGCTACGAGATATACTATAAAATACGATACTATGAACCAGGCCATAGGATATGATAATATAAACTACGATATGGTCACACGGGTAACCAGCATGGGTTTAGAACTAGGGGACAAGACCTAAAGATTTGCCTTTTGAATACGGGTTGTTAATCCCTTAAAAGAGTTGAAGGCATGGTAGTAATCGAAGGCGGATTGCTCCAAGTTGCCGCGGCGCCGTAAGGAAAGGTTCGCTTGCTGGCTTCCAATCGGCACCTGAGCAGGTGGGAGACATTGACGTGGAGGAGCGCGTCTCCCTTAAAGAAAGGCTCGCTTGCTGGCTTCCAATCGGCTCCTGAGCAGGTGGGAGACATTGACGTGGAGGAGCGCGTCTCCTTGGTGGCAGAGGGGAACGTAGCTTAAAAAGTGACCGAACAGGTGGGGGTGATTATTTATATTTTAGGGCTTTGGGCACTCTCAGCACGTCCCTCTTTCTTACCCAATCACCAATCCGGAGCCATGCCAGAGATTCCAGGGTCGGCGTCGGTGTCGGTATGCTGGCTGCGTTTTATGTTGGGGACAATTCTGACGGTAAAATTCTTTTTTTAATTCTTTGCACCTGACAATTGATCGCGCCACCCCATGCGTTTATACAGTGAGCCACATGTGGAGAAATGTGAGCTTCGATGATAATTTTGAGAACATCAGGTGCAAAGTAATGCTCAGGGCGGTACAGTGAGATAAGAATGTTGTCTTGTACGACTTTTGCGACATACTTCTCCCTACAAAGTGTCAGATCTACCATCACACCAAGAAATTTGATTTGCCGTGAAGGTGCGATAGCCTCTCCATCTATCGTTAGTGAAAATCCCAGGCTTTCTTTCAATTATGCTTTGGACCAATCAGAACCAAGACGGTTTTGTCCTACGGCCCAGTACGGCTCGGCGCCAGATGACGCCGCGCTGTGAGTCTATGACGGTCCTTTGGCACGACCTTTTCGCCAGTTGGTACGGCTCGGCGTCAGAGGGCGCTGCGCTGTGAGTCTATGACGGTCCTTTGGCACGACCTTTTCGTCAGTTGGTACGGCTCGGTGTCAGAGGACGCTGCGCTGTGGGTCTTTGGTAGTCCTTTGGTACGGCCTGGCTGTCAGATGGCGCGGCTCGGCGTCAGAGGGCGCTGCGCTGTGAGTGTATGGCGGTCCTTTGGCACGGCCTGGCCGTCAGAGGCACGGCTCGGCGCCAGAGGGCGCTGCGCTGCGAGTGTATGGCGGTCCTTTGGCACGGCCTGGCCGTCAGAGGCACGGCTTGGCGCTAGAGGGCGCTGCGCTGTGAGTGTATGACGGTCCTTTGGCACGGCCTGGCCGTCAGATGGCACGGCTCGGCGTCAGAGGACGCTGCGCTGAGGGTCTGTGGCGGTCTGCCCGGTCTTCTCGGCAGCGACAGCCGGCTAGACAGGCACGACTGTCCAGCCGCACGACCGGTTTGTCGCCGCCGCCGCCGCGACTGGTTGTGCGACTTCCCGCATCCGAGAGCCTCTCTTCGCTGATTGTGCCACGCCGGTGATGTAATATGGCGCCACTCCGCGCCATCCAGCCTGCTGCCCGCGCTCGTGGGCGGGCCGTATGTGGTGTCGTGCAAACTGGACCCTTGATCCACCTCCCCGCCAAGTAGGAGTTCCGCCATCCCTGCGAGGGTGAACGCGGATGTGTCGCTACCTACCTTGAATAGCGGTTTTACGTGGCGTCTTTGTTTCCCAGTTCCGTGCACTGTCGTCTCCCTTGGGCAAGACCCTCTCGATGCAGATCTGGTTGCACATCCATTTTTCGTTTGTTGCACTCATGAACACCGATGGTTTGCTTAACGGGAGTGTCATACATTTGAATGGGGTTTTGAACCGAAAAAGACATTTTGAAGATTATTCGTTGCGGTTCACGGCACAGCCCTTCCTAAGACTAACAATCCTCTAGTTTCTAAGCTACACGCCTACAAAGATGTGCATACTATTTTAAGGTCATTCATACTCACATGACGCCATAGGAACGTCATTCAAATCCTGTCACCCCATGAGCTATACGGCGTTTAAAGGGAAGATTCAACCTGTTTTAAATTTTTCGTTTATCATCAGATCAGACGCGTCCGATTCGCTCAATAATGCCGGTTTTCTCAAAACCTTTCTGAAAAGCTCAGAATTTCTATTTGAAATGGCTGACCCCGCGAGAGACAGCTTATATGATTCCCTGCTCACCTCTAGGAAAGTGATGCATCTCATTTGCTTTGCTCTTTCAAAGTGTGTGTTTTGTAACGTTTGCAACACCATAATGTGTCAAAATATTTGTGTAATATATGCTTTGAAATCTTGAAACACTCCGTTCAGACAAAAAGGTGAACATGGAGCTATTGTCCCACGAATTCAACGAAACTTTTTGCTCTGGTTTTGGTTAGCCACTTAAGACGGTTGGCTCAGTGGCTCCTTTCGGGGTGCACTTTGGCTTTGGGAATTGGAGTACCACATGACCCACGTGGCGTACTGATTCGAACTTCAGCCAATGCCCTCCTCGGTTACCGACCCTTACCCGCTGGGCCAATCACAAACGCTCCTTTTGGCACAGTGGAGGTACGCACGGTGGTCGTCATCAGGGGCGGATCCAGGACTTCGTCAACGGGGTCACGCGACATTGTGGGCCCCCCAGCGTTTGGGGCCCCTCCAACAATATTCTTGTATTCCGGCCATTAGATTTTAAGAAAATTAGTACAATATATATATATATATATATATATATATATATATATATATATATATATAACTCAATAGATGCGGGAGCCCATCTTACTGTGCGCGGCCCTATGAAGCTGGGCGTGCTACGCGTGCTCACACATGAAGCTCATTGATTTTCTACAGAACATGTTAAATCCTTTTATTTTGAGGCTGTGTTTTGGAAAAACAAACAGCATCAACTCAAGCTGGCTGTCAAATACCATCACAACCAAGCACGGACTTCATTCCTAGTAAACTTACAGCCAGCCGACTGGGCGATGTAATCAGCTGGTGTGGCTGACGACAAATCGAGAATTCTTCTTTGTTATCAAGTGGTACAAAATGTCCTAGCATTCAAAATATGTTAAGCACGTGATACACAAGTATCATAAGTGTCACACACTCAATAGCCAAGAAAAATGACACACAACGCTGGCGGCACGTAGAATTACGTTTAACAATCGTGCGTAAAAATTCATCGTCACATGTCTCACTGCTGCTCTTAGGCTCAGGCGCCAATCCCAATAGGAACGGAACCTGAGGAATCATGGGTGCCGCGGGAGGCCAGCAAAGAGGCTTCCGTCAACAAGTATGTGATCCTCAGAGCAAACAAAACGAATCCAAGACTATGAATTAATACCCCTGCGCGATCAAGAGTGCCTGGCCAGGTTAACAGAAAGAGTCTCGATCGGAGTGAAGAGTCCTCCGCAAATGAGATGAAAGAGAAAGAGCCCTCGATCAGCGTAAAGGGCCCCCGAGCATCGACTGTCTCGGTGCCTTACCTTATCTGAGTTCCCAGCAACAACACAAGACTCTCCAAGCAAGTGGAAAGAACCTGACACTAATATGAGGGACCCATGAGCCAGTGAGTGCACCCTGGCTTATGGCACCCCGAAAAAAGCGAATAGAGCCTTTTGGGCGAATGAGAAGAATTCGTTGGGGAAAACTTGATCGATCAAGAGCCTCCAGGCATGGAAGTAGATAGCGTGCCAACAGCAGAGTTGGACCCTACGAGAAAATGCAGAGGTCAAGGGCGGCATGGAAAACTCATTAGCGGTCAGATTGCCCCGGCAAGTGGACATATCGGGCCAGGCAACAGCGTAATGAGTCTGGACAGCTTAATGAACCTCAAATTTCTCCAAAGCAACGCCTTAATCAGCGAAGAATTAGTTTTGTCTGCTTTTACATTCGATTTTAGCTAGCATACCTTTTGGTCGTCTGTGGTCCAAAGGGGTCCAGTTTGTGGTGTTTTCGTTTTGTTAGAAAAATGCTTCCGTTCGGTCGGTTACAGGCCCCTTCGGAGCCTAAAGGTCCTTCCGGCATGATCCATTGGGGCGTGGTCCCATGTCTTCCCCCCCCCCCCCTCTGTATCCGCTAGATGCTCGAGCAGCTTAATAGATGAGGCCCGCCAAGAACACAGCGTCATCCATTCGAATACGAAATACTCAGACACTGCGTGGAGGGCCCCGGAATGATCGAGCGTGTCCCAGCAGGTTAACAGATGGAGCGCCCGACTAGAGCGCAGGGCCCTCCATCTAAGTAATAAATACTCCCAACACGATGTGGAGGACCTTCGAACGATTGAGTATGCCAGAGCAGGTTAACACATAGAGCTCCCAACAAGAGTGTAGGGCCCTTCGTTCAAATAAGAAGTACCCAAAACCCAGTTCAGAGCGCCCCGAAAGATGGAGTGTACCCCAGAGGATTATCAGATGGCCCCTGACAGGAGTGTATGGCCCTAACTTCAAACACCAAGACCCAATACACTGGGTCCCTGAACAATCCAGTGTAGCCGCGGAGGCGAACAGATGGTCCCAACAAGTGTGGGGCCTTCCAGTCAAATAGAAAGCACCTAAGACACAATGTGGGGGGCCTTCGAACAGTCGAGCATGTCCGAACAGGTTAACAGGTGGGGCCTCCGGCAAGAGCGTAGGGCCTTCCGTTCAAATATAAAATACCCACGGCCCCCGAATGGTCGAGCGTGCCAGAGCGGGTTAACAGACAGGGCTCCCACGAGAGCGCAGGGCTCTCCATTCAAATAAGAGTATACAGGACACTATGCAGAGGTCCCCAACGATCGAATGTGCTCGAGCAGCTTATCGGAAGGAACCCAGGTAGGAGCGTAGGGCCCTCCATTCAATTAGGAAGCATCCGAAACCCAGTGCGGAGGGTCCCCGAAAGATGGAATGTACCCGAGCGGCAGCGCGGCAGCAGCAGCAGAGCAGTGTACATATAAGATGGCCCCGATAGGAGCATAGGACCCTAAATTCAAACACCAAGACCCAATGCACAGGGCCCCCGAACAATCTAATCTGCCCGAACAGGTGAATAGAGGGTCCCCGACAAGGGCCCCATTCGAATAGGCCGTACCCAATACCAAATGGGGAGGGTACGATCAAATGCGCTCGAGCAGGTTATCATATAGGCCCCCCGACAAGAGCGTAGCCCCCCCCCCCATTCAAATAAGAAGTACCCACCAATGTGAAGGGCCCCCTAAAAATCGGGTGTACCCGAGCAGGCCATCAGGTGGTTCCCGACAAGAGCGTAGGGCCCTACATTAAAAAAACCCAATGTGCAAGGCCGCCGAGCAATGAAGTATCCCGAACAGGTTTACAAATGGAACCCCGAAAAGTGTGTAGGGCCTTTATCCAAATAGGAAATACCCAGCACCCAATCTGTGGACCCCGAACGACCGAGTGTGCCCAAGCAGATGAACACATGGCCCCCAATAAGAGCGTAAGGCCCTAAGCAAGTGACGGAGAATTGGAAGCGCCCTAGACCAATGTAGGGGGCCCATGAGCATATCGCGAGTGTGTCGGTAGGTTAACCGAAACCAACGTGAAGTGTCCCTGAGCGACCTAGAATACCATGCCAGGTTAGCAAATGGGCCACCGGCAATACCCCACAGAGCCTTTCTGGCGAATGGAAAGAAGCCGTAGAAGACCCATGATTGACACGAGCGCCCCGGCACGCTAGCAGGAAGGTTCCAGCAACAGCGCAGGGCCCCCTAAGCCAATGCAAAGAAATAAAGGGCAACGTGAAAGGCTCCTTTACGATCGGCATGACCCTACAAGTGGGCATGCAGTTCTCCAGACCCTGCATAGGGTCCCTGGACAGCGTAAAAGGTTTTTTTGTCTTCTTGTAGGCCATCCACTTTCGCCTGCAACTGTTCTTGGTCGCCTTAAAATCCAAAGGGGCCCAATTTTGTTGCGTTTGCGTTGAAAAAATTTGCAACTGTTCGGCCGGCTATGGGCTTCTTCGGGCCCCAAGAGGGGCCATGGGCCCGTCCCCCCCCCCCTCCTCTGCAGGGAAGAAATGTAGTGCTGTTACAAAGCGTTGTCAATTCAAACTCGAAGGGCATTAATATTGATATCTTTATTGTGTCTAGATTGTGCTCAGAGTATGCTATTGAAATATGCCCCAACCCAAAGGTGAGACAAGCTGTCTTGAAGGCAAAAAAGAATTATTCATTGCTCAAATCTGACGTCCGTAACCACTGTTACCAAGCATAAAGGACATCACTTGGCTCTTAATAATTGTTGAGCGAGCCGTGCAAGTTTCAATCACGATTTGGCTCTGTGGTTATTTGAATCAGGGCCCTTTCGACCAGCAAAAGTCATTCAGGACTATGAGATGAAGGAGAGTGGATGACGGTGAGGTAGGGCTACATGTGCCTGGAGGACCAACCGCCAAGCCTTAGCCTGCATATGAAACCCCTCTGTGGGCTGGTCTCTCAGTGCGCTCGTGACTGGCACTTGCAGTTTATTCCGGGCAAGCAGGGCGTCGCGGGGATGCAGAATGAAAAACGAAGAAAACTTCAAACCTGCTTTGCTGCCCACCTTCACTATTCGACGTTATAAAAAGAAGTGATGAGAGGTGTCGCCTAGGCTTCTCAGAAATGGGCAGACTCCAAGGTGGACCGTTGAAATCTTCTCCGTGCTTGAGATTCGTCAAATTGTCGTGAGATTAGCCCTGTAACGCATGGACTTTCTGCGCCTCGGGCGATCTCGGACTGCTCGATTTCGACAGCAGTGGCAAAAAATCTGGAAATATGATAGGGCTGCAAATATGTGAGAAGAAATATCTCCCATTCATGATGCTCATGCATGAAATGGAGCGCTGAGATTTGCCACAAAACACATCTGCAACATTGTTTTAGCTCCTGAGCGGCGGATTACCGTGGCAAATATGTAGGCCACACAGTGCTAGAGTAGTTGAGGGCGTTGTGACACAGAGTAGTTGAGGGCCGTGCGATTGGTGCCGCTACAGCGGCACCAATCGCGATGTCCAGGTTCGAAAATATTATAGAACATCATCCAACATCATCATCACATAGGTCTAGTGCACTTGGCTCACTGGCTCTTCTGGCCATGCCGCACACAAAGCTGAGCCATCACGCAGGTATCCGGTCACTCAGGCCTGATTCCATGCGGTTGGGTGAAGACAACGTGCTGCTGCTGCTGCTGCACGCTCTAGTGCAATAAGATGATCCCGACTCACCGCCCTCTCTGGAGTCCCATGGACGGAGATCGTGACTAAAACTGCGGTGTATCTGCCTAATGGGGGGTGGGGGTGGGGGGGGGGGGGGGGTAGTGGCCGCGTGGTAAGCGCGCAGGACTTTCACGTCCAACGTGCTAACCGATCGACCGATCGGTATCAGTGATTCGAAACCAGGCTCGAATCGCTGATACGCCATGGCCCCTGAGCGATAATGTGAACAATGCAGTCGCTGGAGTTTCTTAAAAACAGCTGTGACCAGGGGCATCGCCTTCCAAATAAAAATTAAATAATTTGCCCAATTAAATGTTTTTTACTCGGTTCCATTAGACTTTTGCGATCCCATTCGGTATGTTACGCAAGCCACCTCTGCCCGTGACTTGAATATGTGCGGATACGGGATTAGCTAACTGATTACCAAACGCACCGCGCCCCGCTTCGCACCATACGCCGCTCAGCTGGTTGGACGGGTGCTACCTTGCGGCGCAAGTGCACAACCTCACAACGAACGGTCTTACAAAACTGCGCCGGTACCTTTCTGCGCACTAGCTTGCACGCTTCCAACATACCGGCGTGAGGTACGCAGGTTGCAGAGCTGCGTGTCATCTGCCGGGAGCATGCCAGGGGGGGGGGGGGGGGAGGCGCTCACGCTGTCACTGCCGGCGATGGGGCGGTCTGGAACGCCGCGCGGCTCGTGCTGTGACCTCCCGACCTGCGGTGGTGGAGCGCGAGTTGTGCGGTCGCCCGCCAGCGTTGTGAGGCCCGCACCGCCGGTACCCTACTGCGCACCAGCGAGCACTATGCGCGCCATGCCGCCGGTGGCTGGTCCTCGGTTAGCCGTATGTCCCGCTCACACGGCTGTCGGGGTGAGAAATCTGCACTGGGTAAGCACTGGGCAAAGACAGATTTTCATCCATTGCTCAAAGATAGCCTTTGGTGGGAAATGGATGAAGCCAGCAGTATATGTCCTGCCTACCGATAGGGGTGAGGTTCATGGGTGCTGTATACATGCGCAGGATTCCAACCTCTGGTAGCGCTAACGGGTCCAGTCATTATCGGCGGTTAGCTGGCAACTGCCAAGAAAGCATCCACTTGACAAAGGACGGTTGCGTGATGCCAGTGCGTGACGCGAAACAAATGACAGATAACGGGGTCATCCGGCGAAGAAGACAGAAAGTAAATGATGTGCACTCGGATGCTCGCAGAGTTTGGATGCGCACGAACGTCTATGATTCTTCCCTCTCCTCTCTTCTCTCTCAATACTTTTCTTTCGGGCATATAAACAGACATGGCATATAAGACTGACATTTGACACGACATGGAGACCGGTTTCCACCAACACATCTCTGTCGCCCGAGCGACGAACATCGGCTTTTCCGAAGTAAATGATGCCACTCTGAATTTTGTTCCGCACCGCGTTATGCATGCTTCCATTGTATGTCGTAAATACGTAATTTTATCAACCGATCATGTCTAGCATATGGAAATGTAATGCTGTCTCCCTCCTAGAGGGGACAGCTAGCTAAACCTTAGCTAAACCTCTGACAGCACGCAAGCCTCTGCCACTGTGAGCAGAGCAAGACACCGAAGGTTCTCCCCCTGAAAGGTGGGTTTCATGACGTGCATCCTGACCCTGTATGCCGAATTCAGCGGTTTCTTTCCAAATGAACAGACGTTGCCATCTAATGAGCTTTGGTGCTCTCGATGAGTCAACTGCACTACATGGCGTCAAAAGTGGAAATGGTGCCAACCGCATTATATATGGGATATATGCATGAACACACACACACACACACACACACACATATATATATATATATATATATATATATATATATGTGTGTGTGTGTGTGTGTGTATGTGTATACCTGTTCTACTCTGTGGTAAAAATAGGGACAAAGATTACGGTGTCTGGGCACGAGCAAGACACTGATGGATCAATTATTTCTATCGTTGTAGAGCACTTCTCCCGACCCGTCAGACGCTTGTATGATCCTGTTCACGTGCAAGTGAAAACATTCATGGCTTATGCTGATTGATGATTGAGTTTTGCTGTTTGTATCGGTGGAAATCACAATTCGATCCATCCTCGGGAAATTACTTCGAAACGGTTGCGAAGCTGTGCCATGGGATGCGAACCAATTTCATGACAATACATTTCCTGCCTCGCCAAGTAACATCGAGCACGGCATTCTCCCTTCGTTCTGGCGTGAAGTGATGCTTGGCTACGTTAGCAAGCCGTCGTCATTGTTTTGTCCCCTGTAGATAGGTCGCTGCTGATACCACCTGCAAACGTTACGCGGCACAGACGGGAAGGCCCTCCGCCTGCATTGACCTGGTAACTTCGAATTACGGCGCGCGTATGGTCCGAGCCGCCACGCGCCGCCATTGGTCGGCGCCGCGCATGGCCGCACGCTGATTGGTCGGCGCCGGGTGGCCAGAGCAGCAGACGACTGCGGCTAGCTCCCACCGCGGGCTACAGCGCAACGCGGGTTTTGCTTTCATCACGGCGATCGGGCGACGCCCAGTGACTAAAGGTTCTTGTGGCGTTGCCGTGCGCACTGCGCTTGGGGGCTCGTGCGTGCGGTGTGGTCCGTCGCGTTGGCTGCTGCAACTCGGAAGGCGCCCGCCTGACAGGAGGCGGTCTGCGAGGCGACGCGGCGACGATAAAAACAAATCACGTGACGTCATAGATCGCCAGGTCAGTGGTTTGATTACGTTTTTCGCCGTGTTTTTGTTGCCTGTGTTTATGAGGAGTGCTTTGCGGCTCTTGTCGGAAAGCTTGGCTGGTCTGCCCGTCTTGTTACCGGGTGCGGACGCCAGACACCGCCTCAGCAGCCAACGTTCCGCAGCAGCCCGTGAGGCGAGGCCAGTCTGCCTTGGTGCCGGTGGCAACCGATTGGAAAAGCGGGGGCAGACCTCTTCCAAGGCCGTCAGTCATGCGTGAAGCTCTCGACGTCATCGACGCAACGTCATGTATACTAAAAGACCAATACAGTATATGTATATTATTAACGGGTGTTTCAGTTCGTTTGGGCATTTTGGGTAGGTCATTCTCGGTCGTCCTGAATGCTTATGGAGCCGCCCTGGAAAGACAGACCTCAGTACTCCGCAGTTGACACTCGCACAGGTTGTAAGACTTCAGAAACTGGGCGCCGGATCTTCAAACTAAAATCCTATACGCCTATAACTAAATCCTAACGCCTATAAAGGTGCACCGGATAAAACCCTTGAGCGACGAAGAAAGGCACTGGGCTGGAAGGTTCCCCTGTCACCCGATATGGCTCCTTCGTGGACGAAATCCTGGCTTTGTCGCCGATGTCATTTGGAGTGCCGGCTGTCACCGACTGCGTGCTTCAATGATTGGGAGGTCGCAAATATACGAAATAATACTACGAAAGGGTCGCGTGTGGGCTGGAGTGAAGAGGTCTTTACAGCGAATTGATTGAAGCCTTTATGGCGCATAAGGATCGTGAGGAACCGACATCCAGGATACGACCGGAGGCCCATGCAGTGACCCAGAGGAGACTCCGGTCTGGTGCAGCGGACGACACGATGATATGAATAAGCCGGATGTTCTCAAGCAGCGTGACAACGGGACACATTTCCGACTAAGCGGAGATGCCATTCACTTCCAAAGGAAGGCCCTGTCATTACGTAAAAGGAGGCCACGCCTCTACCCTAGAAGTACTGTATGGTCTAAGTCCGCGGCACGGTAGGAGGCCCTCTTCATGCTAAGAGGGGGTCCAGCTCATGCCTGGGAGCAGGCACGTGTCGCGGCTGAGAAGAGGCCCCTGACCTGATCTAGAGAAGGCCACAGTAATTTATAGAATGACTAATTGAATGGTGTTGTGAATCTGCGTTAGCGCTAATATTGCACTGAATGGTAGGTCAGTTTCCACGAAGTTGACCCGCTTATGCTTTAGATGAGTGACAGATAACTTGGATCTACACCGAAGCAGCCTTGCTACTGTCGGTGCCGTGTATAGGGTCGCTGGGCAACGTTAGACCTTTATTACAATGAATGGAGCCATCATCAAGTTCACCATTCATTGGCAAGTGTCATGAGCATAACCACCTTGGGTGCCGGTATCAGCAGGTGGTGGGTGCTATTGACTACCGGGCATCTTTGTTTTCAAAAATTAGTTTTGTATTTGACCATAAACTGTGGCCCGAAGTAGACGCCGTTAACATTTAACGCGTGGCTATGTCCATCGGCGGACCCCTCTCGCCTGAGGAGGCCCCCTGTGCCTTGAAGGCCTTCTATAAAAAGTGACCGGTCCACTCTCCAAAAACCGGTTAGCGCCTTCCCTGGGCGCCATGCATAGAGCACATGGCGACGTGTGTTGTGAAAGTACGTTTGCGATGTCATTTTGTGCGTGATTAGCCATTACATACCGTAAGACCCCTTTCTTTGTGGACGTGTGTTATTCGGCGGAGTCTGTCAAGAACTGTGTGTTCACTTTTCGGTTAAGTTAAGTTAAGACGCTCGTGAGTGTGATGGCTAAGGAGCTCGAAAAATTACAGAACCTCCCCTGAGCATCTTCCCAATCTGCGCGCGCCGTGAAGAGGAGTGCGTCACGCGCATTCAGTGCTAATGGGTTTGGCGTTTCGCACCCTCGTTTGTCATATTTATTAATTTCTTATCGGTGCTATTAAGCTGCCCTCGGATCGCTCCGTACGAACCTACTCCGTCCGGTCATCCACGAGTGCCTGGCACTGGCGTCTCTCTCCTGTTCTGCCACCGCCGGGTGAGGTCTCTCCGGCTCACCTCACCCGTCAGACCCAGACCAGGGGGCGGCTGGCTGCTGCGGCCGCTGCCCCACCCACCCCGACCCGGCTGACCGCTGAGGCGCCGCCGGCCGCGGGGGCCAGGGTCACGGGACGGCCGCCTGCTGGTCCGCGCCGGCGGAGTGCTGCTCACGTGGCCAGCGGTCCGCCGGTCACGTGACCAGCGGTCTGCCGCGGCGGCCGCTCCCCGCCCTTGCCGTGTTTTTTTGCGGGCGTCGGTCACGGCCAGGGGTCGTGGCCGTGGCGCCGCCCGGCGACGGCCGAGCGCCGGTCGATCAGCCGGCGCCCGCGGCGGCCGGCTGCCAGTTGAGTCCCTCAACTCAGGAGCAGCGGAGTGCGGCGGCGGCGGCGGCGGCGCGGTCAGCGAGCGAACACCCCCCTGCCTCTGCCCTGACGGTGAGGCGGCGCGGACTCGGCCACGGCTCGGGAAGCAAGCCTGGCCGGCTTTAGTCTTTCCGTAGGCGAGACTATAGCGCGGACGCCCCGCCCCCCGCCCCCTCTCCGGACGGCGTGTGTGTGGGCTCTCCCGGCCGGCTGGGAGCTGTTGCTGTCCCACGCGCGGCGAGCAGCCTATTTTCGCTCCCGGCAAGGCGGCTGAACGAAGGCGTCCGGCACCCCGGGCTGCCTCAGCGAGGGGAGACTTGGTCAGATGGGGGCGTCACTTCTGGTGAGGCATGCATGAAGTGTAGCATAAAAGGGCGGAGCTCGTGATCCTGCGAGTTTACATTTAACCGCAGTGAGCTGAGAACAGCTTAGCTCACGGCTCCCAGCCGGTCATGCTGTCCCCAACAAAGACACGTCTGCACAACGAACAGGCGAACATCACCAGCCGTCAGTACCTGTCGTTGATAGCATCCGCTGAAATGTGTAGGCCGCGAGATTACTGGCTTCAGACTGATCGGTTGATGCTGTGATCGATTGATGCTGTTGGGGCACAAAGGGGTCCCCGGAGTCTACGATTAAGGGCCCGAAAGGTTGTCTGGAAGTCGCATTCAACGGCCCCGGCCCGCAGGGCCGGCACTCCAATGCCAGCCAGAGGGCCCCGCGTGCTGATCAGGCCCCCCCCCCCCCTGAGTACATAAGAGCTTATATGTCAGTCAAACACCACCAGTAACGCGGAGTCGGCTCCGTGACGACATGGGCCTGAGCGCCCATTTCCCAGGTAGCAACAGAGTCAGAGCCAGCGATTTTCATTGTTCTGAGCCAGTGTTCGAGGCGGCCCGAAGGGCCTAGAGGGTCCGACGATCAAGGGCTTGATTGGAGGGTCTAAGAGCACGAAGGACTGACCAGAGTTTTATTCAGCGGCCCCGGCCTGCGGGGACGGATCAAGTAGCCGTCGGAGGGCGCTTGGCGCTGATCGAGGACTCCTGAGTCGATATAGGCCTATAAGTCGGTCAGGCCACAGAAGTGCCGCACAGTCGGCTCTGCGTCAGTATGGGCCTGAGGGCCCACTTCCCCATCAGCTATAAAGCCGGGGTTAGGGATTTGCAGTGGTCGGGGGCGCTGTGTCTGTCAGGGGCCTACGGCGCCTAACAGAGAGTTCTGTATTCGCAAGGGCCCCGAGGCGACCAAGGGAAGTGTTCGATGAGGCCTGATGAGGGGTCCGGTCGCCCCATCGGAACGGACGATCAAAGGCCCGGTTGGAGGGCATAGGGTCCGAAGTATTGGCTACAGGCTATTAGAATCACGGCCCGTAAGGTCGCGATCTGAAATGCTAGAGGTCCTCTTGCACCGTTTGAAGAACCCTTGAGACAATGCAGGTATGTAAGTCGGCGCAAGACCACGATAACCGAACAGTCTGCTCCATGCCCATCTAAGGCCTGAGCCCTTGAGACCCATTTGTCAAATCAGGGGTCACAGTGCCTAGCAAGGGTCCGGTGGCGGCAAGTGAAGGCCAGACACCCCAGTCTGGGCGGTATTTGAGGAGGCCCGAAGAGGGGGCCGGAGGGCCTCTTGTGACTAAAGATCAAGTGTCCGATTGGAAGGCAAAAGGGTCCAAAGGGTAGGTCACATGGAGGACCCCGCCCATATGACAGCAATGTCAAATGTCAGTAAGTGGACCTCTTGTACCGATAGGGGCCCATGAGACAAAGTGTTCCTCTATTTCGGCCAGAGATCACCAACAACGAACCGTCGGCTCCGTTTCGGTTTGAGCCCTGGACCAATTTCCCATGCAGGAACAAGGCCAGCCCGCAAGTTGCACTGGTCTGTTCTCCTGTATCATTCAGAGGCCCACAGTGCGTAGCAAGGTATTGTGTGTCAGCGAGGGGCCTTGGTTGGTCAGGGGAAGCTTTTCTGAACAAGGACGGGGACGGTAGCCCGAATGGCAGAGGGCCTCTTGCGTTGGTTTGGGCCCTCTGACAATGAAAGGAAACATGAGAACTTATGATGAGTGCTCGCATTGACACAATGGAACGGTCCTGCGCCATTCAGGGCCCCGGTACCGAACGGTGGTCACTCCAGTTCAATGCCCGTATTGGCCCGTTAAGCCGAGCTGGAGTTTTTGTGTCAAATGTTTGGCCATCTGCGGTTATTGTTATCGGGGTTATTCATATAGGTATATCAGGTATATCATATCAGGGTGTGTGATAAGGTATGTATGTGGGTGATATAGGTATATCAGGGTGAATCAGGGTTATTGTTACATAAATGAGGGATTCTGCATCGATCCAGGGTCAACTGCGCAAGTCATAAGGCCCTCACGTCAGGGAGGGGACCAATGTGTTATGATGTATCCCTCTGAGGGCCCCCGGATCTTCGAGGAGATCCGCCCCGCGTCGCCAGAATGACAGCCGGAAGACACACCGCGGTGGGACAGAATGGCCTTTCAGCCCCT
Organism: Pollicipes pollicipes; assembly: GCF_011947565.3. NCBI lineage: Eukaryota > Metazoa > Arthropoda > Thecostraca > Pollicipedomorpha > Pollicipedidae > Pollicipes > Pollicipes pollicipes. Next base: position 22,530,877 of record NW_023597055.1, read on the forward strand.
GACCGGGAACACTAATATGCCCCGTAGTGTTCTACTCAAGGGGCCTCTTTCCCAGAAATAAAGTGTTTCATTAGCGTTGAATAGAGCGTCGAAATGAGTTTAAAAAAAAAACGCTCAAGGACATAACATGTTGCCTGAAAACGTTCCTTCTTTTGCAGAATCGACTGGTTAAACAATTAACATCAAAAGGTTTTAGCCTGAGCGGCTGGTGTCGATAGCCTTAAGGTTTACGCGCCTGCGTTAACCGCTGCGCGTCTGGGAAACCAGAGGTACGAGGCTCGGTTCTCCGCGGCACCCGCCCTTCCCACCAGGGTGCTACGTGGGCGGCGCCATAAATCCTCAGCAGCTGAACGGACGGCGGTGGCCACCGCGAGTCATAACAGGCGGTGGGCGCTGTGCGTGTAACGACTATCGTAAAGTAATGTTTCTGAACGTCTTTTGAAATTCAATTCGTACAGTTCAAAGGTTGGGCTGGGCGACTCTTTTATAACAATTTTCAGGATGTCCTCTGGACAGATTAACACTTACAGCGACACGAAAATAGAAATTCCGCATTTAGTCTTACAGCTTCAGTATAAAGATTCCAGCATCACTTCGTGGGGCTGTAAAGGCTAATCCTTTTTTATCATCAATCTGAAAATTGCACAGGTGAAAGAAACGCCCGGAATATTTTTCACTGTGCAGTTTGATGTTCTTGAGCGTTCGAAGGTACTTCTTTCAAATGCGTCATAATTTTCGTCCACATGATGGCCTTGGCTTAGTATTAGCCATGGGGCCGACGCTGCGTGGCCTATGGAGACTGGAATGCCTTACGTCGAGGTTTTGTTGCAAAGAAATGCGAGCGCTCATACTCAAAACCACGTTACATAAGTCATACCACTAATCACAGTCAACCCCGTGCCCCCCCCCCCCCCATGCCCAAACTCTGGCCTCGCGCCTGCATGTGGGAGTCCACCCCAACTTCAGAAAGCTAGAGGAGCTCGCGTGTGGCGTGTGTTGGTGCGTTTCTCTGTCTCGTGTTTGGTCCCGAATTATGAGGGAGGTGCGCATGTCTTACCGAACGCCATGCGCACATCCCTCACAATTCGGCCTGGATCCCTGCGACCCTTACGGTCTGCGGCTGATTTTGATGAGCTGGTTTGCGGTTGAGGGCTGGACTAGTGTAGCTTGAGAGACCTGCAGGCTGTGGCGAGTATGCACGGTTTAGACGCTCTCAAATCGGTTTGAAAGGATACAAGTCTTTGTGTCACCTGATGCCATTTTGGTTCGTGATATAAATCGCTTTCGCTTGCAGGTCCGAAGGTCATCAGCCATCTAAGGCCAACAAGGTCAACAGGCTGTTCGTTGTTATGGTTCGGTATTGGGTCTGCAGTAACTGGTTCATGAGTGGCACTACGGGCAAAAACTGGCCCATATCTCCGGGCATATGCGTCGTTGGCAAAGGCTCTGGAGTTGTAGCGTGGACGTGTCTTGGTCGTCGATCCAGGATATCAAATGTGCTGGATGGAATAATTGGATTGTCGTTGGGATATTGGATAAATGCCTTTAAACTGAACTGGATTAGTTCGTCCGGAATACTTCCAGAGTCAGATTGGATGTCTCTTACGCATCTTACAGTCGCCCAAAAGAGACAGTGCCGAAGGTATCGCTCCACCCGTTCTCCATTACAACTGTCTCGCGTAGACGGAGCTTGCAACGCGCTTATTAGCGAGCCTATGTGGAGACTGCAACATTTCTCAGACATTTACCTCAACACCGACGCATGCCTTACGGCCGATGGATGATCTTAGCGCATGCTACGCTTGGTAGATGCCGTGCGTGACAGTCCTGTTCACAGTGGACACCCGGCTGCGCGCGCGCGTGCGCGCGTGCGTGCGTGCGTGCGTGTGTGTGTGTGTGTGTGTGTGTGTGTGTGTGTGTGTGTGTGTGTGTGTGTGTGTGTGTGTGTGTGTGTGTGTGTGTGTGTGTGTGTGTGTGTGTGTGTGTGTGTGTGTGTGTGTGTGTGTGTGTGTGTGTTGTGTGTGTGTGGTGCGTGTGCGTGTGTGTGTGTGTGTGGTCGCGCGCGCGCGCGTGTCGATACCGAGGGTCTGCTCCGTGTCACACTGGTCGGCTCTGTAACGTGTGCCAGTGGCGTAGACAGGATTTCACCAGGTGGGAGTCAATCAGGCGTCAGGCGTTGGGAGGACCGTTTAAGGCTTGGTATCTTACTTTCATGTCTGAAGGTCTGGTGTGATGTTTTAGAAGCTATACAGACTTCGTGAACTGCAAACAGGTACTGGGGCCTTCGGTCACAATACTTTTGTTCTCTTCCGCGAAAATGTCTGTACTCAGACCGACTCTGTAACGCGTCCCGTCTTTTGCCTCGACAGTATCGATCACGATGCCTGCCCAGTTTCCGGACTGTCCGCCTATCATCGGCGACTCCATGACGGTGACCGACCAGGAGGTAAGTCATGGCCGGGTATGCTGGCCAGGAGGTAAGTCAGGGCCGGGTATGCTGACCAGGAGGTAAGTCAGAGCCGGGTGTGCTGACCAGGGGGCAAGTCAGAGCCGGGTGTGCTGACCAGGAGGTAAGCCAGGGCCGGGTATACTGACCCGGAGGTGGCGAACCGATGAAAAACTATCTAAGAAGAGCCACATTCCCAGGAAACAGTACGCTATCTCCAGCCGAGATGATGGGTAAAAAGGCGGGTCAGAGCCCGATAACCTAGCCATGTGGTCAGCTAAGTCATGTCTGACCGGCTGGCGGTGTTAATTTTGTTCTGAAGGTCATGTCGCGTGTTCGGCCCGCGTGTTCTGGCATTCGCTTGTCCCCCCGTTTGTTTTTTCCCCGTAGTCTGCTGGCGATTTGCTCACCGTCTGATGGCAGTATATGACTCCACTCCAGGGCCTCAGCTATTGGCGATGACGTGTGACGTCACCGCAGAATGGCACGTGACCGAGCTGGCCAGTGACGTGTGATGTGACGTCACCGCAGGGCCCCCGGCGGGTGACGCTGTCGTCGCTCGCCGATGACGTGGTCATCAGCGGTGTCAGCGGCAAGTTCCCGGAGTCGGACAACCTGCAGGAGTTCGCCGACAACCTGTTCGGCGGCGTGGATATGGTGACCGAGGACGGCCGGCGCTTCACACCCGGTCAGTGGACCCTGCTGCCGCCCGGCTGGGACCTCCGGCCAGGGCTCAGGCCTGACTCCGCCGGCCCGGTCGGTGGGCTCGTCGCCGCCCGGCCAGGACCCCTGGTCAGGGCCCAGGCCTGACCCCCGCCGGCCCGGCCGGTGGGCCTGCCGCCACCCGGCCAGACCGTCCAGCTTCTGATCTAGCTGCCCCCCCCCCCCCCCCCCCCGAACGGACGCGCAATGCGGTCCAATCACACGAACTGATCCGTTGGCGGGCAGCGCCGCTCACTGTGAATTCATATGGTTATGCTATGTGCTATGTTTCGAATGGTTATGCGTAGAACGGTCTGGATTTTCGTCACACGGAGGCCGCGACGGATCCAGTCATGCAGGGATTTAGTTGGTTTCATTCAAGCATGTCATCTAAAGGAGGGCTCTCGCCTGCTCTTGAAATTGTGGTGGTCTTCACCCGTGAACCAAGCCGCTCAAACTTAAGGCCAGGAGTAGGCAGATGCATAGCCACGCGGGCAATCAAATGTTTGGACAACGCCGGCCACTTTGACTGCGGGTTATTATTAGCATTGTCCATCCGCCCGATATACAAATAAACCGCAACTGACCACGGTCACGGCTTCGTCCCGTGGGCGTGTTTCTTGCGGGCGGAAGGCTTCGGTCGCGGCTCTGTTCTTTCCCGGCGCGTGGCGCTGAGCACACTGTGACCCGTCTCCGGGTGGCGGTCCGCCCGCCGCTAACTGCTCTGAACTGGTCATGTGACATGGTGTGTCGCCCCTCATCGCCCATCAAACACTGGTCACGTGAGCCGTCTGACATGGTGTGTCGCCCCTCATCGCCCATCAAACACTGGTCACGTGAGCCGTCTGACATGGTGTGTCGCCCCTCATCGCCCATCAAACACTGGTCACGTGAGCCGTCTGACATGGTGTGTCGCCCCTCATCGCCCATCAGACACTGGTCATGTGAGCCGTCTGACATGGTGTGTCGCCCCTCATCGCCCATCAAACACTGGTCACGTGAGCCGCCTGACATGGTGTGTCGCTTCTCATCGCCCATCAAACACTGGTCACGTGAGCCGTCTGGCGTGGTGTGCCGCCCCTCATCGCCCATCAAACACTGGTCACGTGAGCCGTCTGACATGGTGTGTCGCCCCTCATCGCCCATCAAACACTGGTCACGTGTGCAGTCCCACATGATGTGTCACCCCACATCGGCCCATCAAACACTGGTCACGTGTTTGATGGGCCGATGTGGGGTGACGGAAGTAAGCACTGTGGCGACGCGAGCCCGGCGTGACGGTCGAGTTATCGTCTATTCAGCCGACGGCGCCTGATCTGCCTGCCCCCCCCCCCCCCCCCCCCCCCCCCTCACTCCCATCCCGCCCGCGCCGGCGATCAGCGGTCCACCGAGCGCGGTAACGTCACGCTCGTCCGCCGCCGGTCCACAGGCATCTTCGGCCTGCCGACGCGATCCGGCAAGCTGAAGGACCTGTCGTCGTTCGACGCCTCGTTCTTCGGCGTCAGTCCTAAGCAGGCCAACAAGATGGACCCGCAGCTGCGCCTGCTGCTGGAGCTCACGCACGAGGCCATCGTGGACGCGGGTACGGGTGCGGACGGCCGGGCGGGCGCGGTGTCCGGAGCTGGCCCGGCGTCAGCCGTGGTCCAGCAGCCGTCTTGGATAGCTGGTCCGACCTGCTGACCTAGGTCGCGGTCCTGCTCCTTGTCGCGGTCCCTGTCAGACCTACTGAGCCACGTTCCGGATCAGGTCTGGTCCGTAGTTTGGGCAGTTCCAGGACCGAGAGCTGTATATGTGGATGCAGATTTAAAATGCAGAGCTTATAGGCTGTACATGGTGTGGGTTCGAAACCCGACTGTTGCCTGGCTGTTGTAGCAGAGAAGGGAAGTGAACACCACGACCGTTGTGCCGTGTCGGTTAGTTTCCTGAGCTGCCGTTGTAGCAGGAAATCATCCACATTGACAAGGCGGTTGGAAATTCATTATGACCCCGGAACGAGCGACGCGGATACGCTGTCATGGCGCGGTCGTCTGGCCTGGATTCGTAAAACCACAGTATGGTTTAGTAGCGTAGCCAAACCCTCCCTTCCGCCTCGGAGGTAGCGGAGCTATCTGGGGTCAAAGGCCCAGCTTTTTTTTTGTCATTTCAAGGCGCCCGTAGGCCCGTCAACGTAAAAACGCTCCAAGGCATCACGACAGGCTCTCTTGTCTAAAAGTTAACCGAAACAAAAACAAAACAAGACTTTAAGCGGCGATAAGATTATCTGTATTTGCTGGAATGGCCCCCTTGACCAGATTGGGTCCCTTCTTGGCGAAATTCTGGCTATGCCTCCGGTTTAGTTCTTATTTGTAAAGGAGCGTTATGACCACGATGCGGCCGGCGGGCAGTGTTTGGATGCCGACCTTGTGACATCTAATGTCTCCGAAACCGGTCCATGTTAAGCAGCCTGTCTTGCGTCATTGCATATTTCCACACGAGAGTTTTAACCCAAGATTCCCACCATAACATGGCTGAGGAAAGTTTGCTAGCCAGTCTGATCCGACGCCATTGCGAACGATTTACGGCGCAGTGAATGGCCTGTAGTACTACCGCGCAGTATCCATCGTTTTGAGAGATGACAAACGACCATCTGTCTGTCAGTCCCCGGCCTTTGGTGCGTGCTGGCTTTTGCGTATCCGCAGGCGTTGATAAAACAAACAAAACATAAGAGAACGCGTGTGCTGGTCTCCTTGTCGATAACTCCCAGCGTGACTTGAAAATGCTGTGCTTTCTTCCCCGCCGCTGTTTGGGAGTGAGCCGCGTCCACATTGCGCGACTGATGATGACCTTCGGTGACCACATCTAGCATCCGACAATCGCTGCTGATTTGTAGTGACCCGTGCTGACCCGGCGCTGACCCGCTTTCGTGACCTGCAAGAACGGTCCCCATTCTGTAGTTGTCATTTGTCACGCTTGTTGGCCTTGACCTAACTGTTCCGCACCCGCCGTGGCAGACCCCCCCCCCCCCTGCGGTGAACGCTTGTGGGTTTCGATGGCCGCTGACAAACCTCCGCTTCTGCCGGCGGTGCTCAGCGACGGCTCGTGACCCTCAGTGGCTGCACTGACCTGCCGTGACCTGTGCTGCCCCGTCCCCAGGAGTGAGCCCGCAGTCTCTCCGCGGCACCAGGACCGGCGTGTTCATCGGCGTGTCCCAGAGCGAGACAGGACACCAAGCTGTCCGAGGACCCCGACCAGATCAACGGCTACGGCTTGACGGGCACCAACCGCGCCATGTTCGCCAACAGGATCAGCTACACGTTCCACTTCACTGGTTAGCGACAGTGCACGGCGTCGGTCAGCTGTGCCGAGAGTTGTCTGAGAACCGGGTCTTCGAAATCTGTGTTGGGCGCGCGCATTCTGACCATATGTTGGGTGGATAGGAAAATTCAAAGAGGTCGAGTTAGAAAGTTGTGGAGTTAAGTTCAACATAGCCTGACATAAAATATCCCCACGTGTTCTGCTTTGTGTCAGCTGTCTTCAGGTGACAATCTAAGCAGCGTGGTAGTTATGGGCAGCTATTGAACGTCGCATTACTCCAGTGCAAGTCGAAATATGAGGCTTGTAGTTGGGCATGCAACTGGTAACGGTAGCAGGCACCAGCGTCTCCAAGCTGTGACGTTGTTTGACATGTATTCTTTTCATGTTCAGCGAGAGAAACACTTATTCCTTCATGACTACTGTGTCTTGGGCAAGCATTCGAGCTATGTGCAGCTGCTGGACTGTGCCTTCGCAGGTCCCAGCTACGCCATGGACACGGCCTGCTCCTCGTCATTGCTGGCTCTCAACAACGCCCTGCTCTGCATGAGAACCGGTCAGTCCTGGACACACCCTTGCCTCCGAACGAACTTCGTGCCGAAACTTGATAGTGAAAAGTGTGGTGCTTAATGTGCAATAACACGACGGCTGTTTTATCCCTGTTTTTCAACTCGCACGAATTTCTGCTTTTGCTTAGAAAAAAGAAGCCCGTATGGCTTCTGGTTGAATTAACAGACTAACCCCCGGCAGGATAGTACGCTATAATTTGTGTTACCAGCAATTCTTTCCGTGATAGAATACGCTCATAGTATAATCTAAGCATCGCCTTTCCCGCGCGCGTGTGTGCTTGTGTGTGCGTGCATGCGTGCTATGCCCTCCCCCGCCCCGCCCCTCGCTCTCACTCGGTGCACGCCTAACCCGGCCTGGCCCGCACCAGGCCAGTGTGACGCGGCCATCGGCGGCGTGAACCTGACCTGACTTGACCTGCCCTAACCCGACCCGGCCCGCACCAGGCCAGTGTGACGCGGCCATCGT
>NW_023597055.1:22543350-22544911 GCF_011947565.3 Pollicipes pollicipes
AAAATACTCATAGTTGCAACGATTCATCAGAGATGATTTACACGGATGATTAAATATATATACATATATAATATATATATATATATATATATATAGATATAATATATATATATGATATATATATAATATATATATATATATATATGCATACATATATTGTAATCATTACCCTGGTAGCGTTGACTACATTTATCGCGCTGACGAGTGCTGGTTGAAACTATCAAGATTCTTTTCACATGTTGGAGTATATATATATATATATATATATATATATATATATTATATATATATATATACATACATATATGTAATCATGTTACCCTTAGCGCTGACGAGTATGCGTTGCAACTATCAAGTATTTTCTTTTCACATGTTTGGATATATCTATATATATATATATATATTATATATATATATAGATATATAATATATATGTATATATATATTATATAATATATTGTGATCATGTACCCTGGTATCGTTGACGACATTTATCGCGCTGACGAGTGTGCTGCGTTGCAAACTATCAAGTATTCTTTTCAGGTAATGTGAGGTACATCAAGAAGTGTATGCTTGTTTGGGGGAAAGAGTCGAAACAGAGGGTAAATATTGATTGCACTTGATATACAAACTGATCGGCGCGCGCCTGCGACTCTGGACGCCCCGTCCGGCCCCGCGACTGCCCTGTGTGAGCCTGCTGGTGACAGTTGTTACCATGACATGACCTGATCTGACCGTTAGGTGTGCCGAGGCGGTGCTCCCCACGGCATCTCGCTGATGGAGCTGGTGCAGTCGGACGACGAGGCAGCCTTCCAGCACACCACCAACGCCTCGTCTGATCGCTGCCCATTCAGGTGGGGGCCGACTGCCTATCACGGAGGCGTGGCGGCCGTGGCCGGCCAGGAGGGTGGGACGGCCGCCCGCCCTCGCCCCCGAACCCGCCCGGACCAGCGCCCGCTCGCAGTGCCGGCCTTGTGCGGCTGCTGGGAAAGAATGCGGGTGAAGTTGGTCCGTTCATCTACTGGCTTTCGGGGTTGGGGGTGGCTGGCTTCAGTACCGCCACCCTATCTTCGTCCATGCCAATCAGGCGAGGCGGCTGCTCGTGGTGGTCACGTGCTGTCCTGTAAGCAGCATACGTGATGACTCATGTGAGTCCTGCATGCTGTTGAAGTAAATCTGTAGTGAGCATTATATGTAAATGTGTCATGGCCTGTCCCCTGACCCCTGACCTGTCCGGCTGTCTGCAGACGTGCATGATGGACCTGCTGCGCTCGATGGACCTGGCCGGTGACCCGTTCCTGAATCCTGGCGTTGACCCGTCCGGGGTGTCGGCAGGTGTGCATGATTGACTGCTGCGCTCGCTGGACCTGAGCCCGGACGGCCTGATCGGCCACTCGGTGGCGAGCTGGGCTTGCGCCTACGCCGACGGCTGCTTCTCGGCCGAGCAGGCCGTGCTGGCCGCCTACTGAGAGGCGTCCTGCATCAGCGATGCGCGGCTGCCGCCGGCGCCATGGCTGCCGTCGGTGGGTGCCCCCCTGCCCTGCCCCCCCCCCCCCCGCCC
>NW_023597055.1:22545011-22627198 GCF_011947565.3 Pollicipes pollicipes
CCCACCGCCGCCCCCACACGCCCCGCCCCCCCCCCCCCCCCTCCCCCCCCCCCCCCCCCCCCCCCCCCCCCCCCCCCCCCTCCCAGCACACAGATGCGTATGAAGAGGGCAAGCGAGGAGTGACTGTCACCAGCCGACTTCCGTCAAGGTTGCATGCGACTCAACCCCAACAGCTGTATGCCACTTTATCTGAATATTACATCATAGACAACGAGTCTCTGCGGTGAAAAGCACCTCCGTCTGTAGTGATTTCAAAGTGAGCATTAAGTTAAGCTTCGAGCTATAATTCAAGGCAGTTTCGATTGCCCGCTAGAATTGATCAGAACTGATTTGTTCAAGTCAGTCTTAATCTTGTTGAACAACACCTGCTGAGCGTGTGGACGCATACATCAGGATGCTACTGGGCGTCTCCCAGTAACTATAGCAGGCAAGTGAGGATTGTCATTGCCGTGCGCTGATGGCCGGTTGGGTGCCAGTATAAAAAACACGGCAAAACCCGGGCCCGTCAATCGCTCCCACCGGCTGACAACGGTCCAGGCGATCCCTGCACAGCACTGCATACCAGGACAGGGGATTTAAGTGGTACACTAAAGCCATTGGTTACCTCTGTACAGCAAGTGTTCAACCCCGTGTCGTTTAGAATAACAGCGCGCCCCAAGCTTATCAGTGTTTCACGTCAATGTCCGGATGGCCTTACTTAAATAAGTTTGCTTAATAAGTCTTCAAAGTATCTTTAAGCCTTACTTAAATAAGACAACCAGGTTTGCACAAAAGCGCGTCCTAAGCTCATCAGTGTTGCATGTCAATATCCGGATGACCTTACTTAAATAAAGTAGGTAATCAGGTCTCTTCAATTATTGTCAGTTATGAGTTATCGTCGGTTAGAAGTTGTCATTTATATTCAGTTTCGGTTGCTATAATATTTCAGTTGGCGACCAGTTTGCCAGGCCTGTCTAGACATGGCGTTGCTGGGAGAATCAAGTATAGTACAAATATCATTAAATCAATTAAGATGTATCTGAAGTTAAATCTACCACAGCAAACCAACCACTGTTGACACATTTCGTAAACACGGCGTTCTTTCGACTTAATTTGCTTGTGATTTTTTCCCGGTGCACGTACCACGAATGTCCAGCCAGATACATTTACATACATTGTAATGCACCCTATACCCTGTAATCACCCACTTTCTCAAGATTCGTTATTTTTGCAATGATGAAAGCGGTTGCTAATCTTGACAGGCCCTGTCAAAATTTTGGTTTCTCGCCCCTGGGTGAGAAACTAACATGCCCAGCAATGCTCGGATATGTTAGTTTCAACACATAACAGGAAATGCTTCGCGCTGACGGCTGTGGTCAGTAATATTTATTCAATAATTGCGAGATGCTTGGTAATAGCGTATTATGTCACGTAGCCCAAGCTCAAAGCAATTTATAACGTTTCTTGTCGAAATCTATGACCTACACCTGTAACATGTCCTAGTGATATTTCTCATTCCTCGCGAACACTTGTTTGCTGTTTATCTTCGGCAAACGGGTCAAGGTCTTTAATAACCAAACCTTGATTGAAGAATAAGAAAACAGCTAACCTAAACTCGACACTAAGCTGAACTTCAGAGCATCTTAAAACAACTACACCTTAAGGCAAACTATAACCTTAATGCTAGCCTTGACTTAACACGCGCCCGGGTGGCCGGCTAAATACCCTTCGCTCGGGTGGGGGGGGGGGGGTCAATTTGACCCCCTGAGATCACGCGAACTAAGAAAGTTAACAACACCAAATTTACAAAATGTGTTACACTGTGCTTAAACTCACTTAGGTCAAAGTTTTAGGTTCCTAAGTCATGACCTTTGGTCAAAAAAAGTCAAACAAGGTCAAGTTCCAGGTTGGAAGCCAAAGTGCCCCTAGAGCCTAGAGCCTAGATAACAGTTTCTAAGCAAGAGGTGACATGCTCATTCAAGGTCAGTGACCTTGTTTGGCCTTGTTTTAGTGTCAAAGTGTCCAAAATTATGCAAGATTGCTTGGAGTTACGCATTTGACTAAGCCACAAAGATTACGCTAGGCAGTATGTTCCTAAAACAAAATGTTGATCTGGGTCATTTTACGTCAATGACCTATTCTGACCTCTAAGAAGTCCAAGGAAGATGTGTAATGCCGTTCCTGCTCTCATGCTATCAATAAATTCGAAATGAGCACCACAAATTATACAATGCAGAAAGCCCTAGAGTAGCAAAACAGGTTGGTTTTGACCTTGGTGTGACTTCATACCTGACCTTAGATCAATGTAATTTGCTCATTCAACTGTTGTGTTGCCTAAGAAAGCATCTGAGAGATGTCTGGCTTTGTCTAACACTCCGTTGTTGGATCAGGTTGAAGGATTCCTTATAAACCACCTTCGCTGAACCATGGCCTGACTTTGACCTGCCATAGGTCAGCGACCTTTACCAAGGTACATCTAAAATTATTGATGCCAAACAATCCGCTATTCAATTGTCTACATCTATGACAAATTTGGCATTCGAAAACCATTCTGGAAAAGCCTTCGGGAACCCGAGTGCGTGTAACCCCTCAGCCACTTAAGACGATTTCTAAATTATAAGGCACAATTTTCTGTATCACTGCGGCGATCCGAAAAATTGATTCCGTTGTGGTCCACATTATGTATATCTTTGCAAGCTTTCCGTCGTGCGATGCGAGTTTTACGATGATTACAATACTGGCCTTTGCCTGTGGGTTTTTTTCGACTTGCCCCTGCTCCTTGCTCACCGCTCCTCTTCGCTACAGCTGTGGAACTTGCTCACAATGACCGCTGTTGGGAGAGCCATCATCACGCAGACGAAATATGCGCACACGCTGCCGAAAAGCTTGCCGACGGTCGTCATCGGTATGACGTCACCATAGCCGACAGTCGTCATGGTAACGATGGCCCACCACATGGCTTGCTGTAGGGTCTGTATGCCGTAGTTGTCGACAGGCTCCACCCAGAAGACGAGGCAGGCGAAGAACACCAGGGCGGCAACCCACACAGCGCAGAGGACGCCGAGAAACGGAGCCGCCGCCGCCAGGGTGCGCTTGAGGGTCGCACCCGCTGCCGTGTCGCGGACGAACCTGGAGCGCAGGGGTCATAGCTATCATTCTAACATGATGGCAGCGCAAGGGTCATGACTATCATTCTAACATGATGGCAGCGTAAGGGTCATGGCTATTATTCTAACATGATGGCAGCGCAAGAGTCATGACTATCATTCTAACATGATGGCAGCGTAAGGGTCATGACTATCATTCTAACATGATGGCAGCGTAAGGGTCATGACTATCATTCTAACATGATGGCAGCGCAAGGGTCATGACTATCATTCTAACATGATGGCAGCGCAAGAGTCATGACTATCATTCTAACATGATGGCAGCGCAAGAGTCATGACTATCATTCTAACATGATGGCAGCGCAAGGGTCATGGCTATCATTCTAACATGATGGCAGCGTAAGGGTCATGGCTATCATTCTAACATGATGGCAGCGCAAGAGTCATGACTATCATTCTAACATGATGGCAGCGCAAGAGTCATGACTATCATTCTAACATGATGGCAGCGCAAGGGTCATGGCTATCATTCTAACATGATGGCAGCGTAAGGGTCATGGCTATCATTCTAACATGATGGCAGCGCAAGAGTCATGACTATCATTCTAACATGATGGCAGCGCAAGAGTCATGACTATCATTCGAACATGATGGCAGCGCAAGGGTCATGGCTATCATTCTAACATGATGGCAGCGTAAGGGTCATGGCTATCATTCTAACATGATGGCAGCGCAAGAGTCATGACTATCATTCTAACATGATGGCAGCGCAAGAGTCATGACTATCATTCGAACATGATGGCAGCGCAAGAGTCATGACTATCATTCTAACATGATGGCAGCGCAAGAGTCATGACTATCATTCTAACATGATGGCAGCGCAACAGTCATGACTATCATTCTAACATGATGGCAGCGCAACAGTCATGGCTATCATTCTAACATGATGGCAGCGCAACAGTCATGACTATCATTCTAACATGATGGCAGCGGCCGTCAGCGTGCCCTCAACGGGGCCAAATCAATCGGCTGTTTGAAAACGCCTATAATGTACAAATGCGTGGTCATACAAGCACCGCCTGTTCGCGTCATCATATTTCCCAGCGAAAATGTGAGGTTGGAAAATGCCTTCATATCAAACTACATTGTTGCTCACCCTAAAGACGACCCTCTCACGATTATCAGACTGACCTACCACACCACTCATGGCACTACCGTTGGGCGGACATGGTCCAATGCACCGAGCCCTGCCCCGACCCCTGACCTTACGCAGACCCAGCGGCTTCTCACCTGAAAACGCGCAGCATGCGGACCAGCCGGCACAGCCTACCAAGCCACGTGACGGCCCCAGTGGGACGTACTGACGAGCCCTCCAGCGCGGAAGAAGACGAAGAAAGGCACGGTGATCACCAGGTCCAGTATGTTCATTGGGTCCAGGAAGAAGCGTGCATGGTTTTGGCAGGCGACCAGACGTGCTGCCAGCTCCACGAACAGCAGCGCTACGCAGACAACTTCAATGTAGAGGGCAGCACGGGGCGGCACCGGCTCCTCATCGTCGCCCAGCGTCTGCAGTGCTGGCACATCCGCAACCACAAATGCCAGCACGGCGGCGGCGGTGATGAGCAGCGACGCGGCGACCAGCAGCGGCACGCGGCGGGGCCCCTCCAGCGCAGCCGCCAGGCGGCGGCGCCAGCCGACCACCGCCGCGGGCTGCACAGCCTCGTCGCCAGCTACAGGTGGTACGACGCCGTAGAACTGCAGGTCGTCGCGGAAGACTGTGCGCGGGCACGCCGTACGGCCGCCGCCACGTCGCCGCCACTGCGGAAGGCGTTGCAGCACGCCCTCGAAGCTGGCGCCGCTCCGATCAAAGAAGAGCTCGCCGCGCGTCGCGTCGTAGAACCCGGCGCGGCCACTGGTCGTCGCCGAGCCGCGTGCGCGGCAGGCGGCGCAGTGTAGCAGCACGCGTCTCGAACCCGCCGCCCGCCGACGTTGATGACCAGACGGTCGTCCGTGTCGGCCCCGAGCTTGGTCAGTTCCATGTCGGCTGTCTCAGGCAGCGCTGGTGCCGCCGCGTGTTGCTGCGGCAAGACGCTGAAGCATGTGCGCGTCAGCCATTTAGTAGGCTTCGGAGACGCACATACCACTGAGTGCATCAGAAAGGCTTACACATGGAGACATTTTTGAAGATATACATCACGTACACGAATACAGTGCCGTAGGCATGCAGATGCATTTGATGTGAGCGTGTTCGGTTGTTTTGCTGCTGTCACATGTAACAATTTTTTTCGCAAGCAAGGCTGCAAGTCAATTAAGTTTTGAGCTTTGTGCCAGTCATCTACTTAAACGGCCTGGTGTGCCCTGGCCCGGTCCGGCCGGCGTGACACACGCAAATCCGTTGCAATCAATGACTACAAGTTCATGCAATTTTTATCAAAAATAATTTTGTTCTCACACAGTTGCGCCGCAAAACTTGTGTATTTCTGTGCAAGCTGTCTGAACCAGCGAGACAAGCTGTGCAACCTCCTCCCTTAACGTTGCAAAATGACAAAGATTTTTCCTTCCCCGTTGGTCCATTGGATTTGCAAGGAAAGGGTAAAAGTAAAAAAAGTTTCTAACTGCACACAAGCCGAAAAGTTCGGATCGAACCCGGATACAGTTTTGAACGGTCAAGCATCGCGGTGACACGGCATCCAAATTCTAGCGGAGGATAACACACATAATGGCTTAGACAAACGCGTGAGTAGTGGTGTGCAAATGCCACGCCGTCGTACGCAAACGATTGATGCACCCGTTTTGTTGTTGTTTTTTTATCATAAATGTAAAACCACGGCAACCAGAGAAAATAATGACGTCACGCCAGGTCTACGGTGTAGGCAATTGTACGGGCTACAAAATGCTAACGGATTTCAAAGCCGTTCGACCGTAGGCTCGCCACCAATCGATCGGTAATCGCCCAGTGGCAGCATTTTCTTAAATCGATCTCGAATCGACCTTGAATCAATGTTGAATTGACCTTAAATCGAATCTCGAACGATTTTAAATCGATCTTGAAGATGAGACGCTGTAGTCTTAAGTAGAAGGACTGGCCCCACGACTACTACATGGCCATGACAAATATACGGAAGGCCTGTTTATTGAAAAACATATCGACCCTAAAATATTGCCATTTTTGGCAATATTTCTTTTTACGTTGTCACAAAACAGTACTTTTTGACGCTTTTACAATCCGCAGATCACCAAGGATCCATCAACTTGTTTTTAGATATGCTTGATAAAAACTGCACTGTCTGACGAAACCCGCAGCCAGCCATTGTCCAGCAAATTATTTTTGAATCGGTTCATGCGTGCCGCATCAGAGGACATTCGCATGCTATGTTTCAACGACAGGTAGACTTAGACAACACATGGATGAAGTTGTTTGCATTGCATTGGTTGCTGAATGCATCACGCTGTGCTTGTTTATATTTTTGTATGGCCAACACAGCAGCTGACAGCTTTATTGTACGTAATCGCTTCGCTCGCCCGACGCCAAGCATAGCGTACTACTGGAAGCAGGTAGACCTGAAGCTAAATTGTTTGGCGCCTGCAGGCCACAAGTACGTTTGATGTTGTATATCTTCGCCCTGATCCGCGGTTTTTTCATAATACTGCCTAATCGGGGGGGAGGGGGGGTCGGTGAAACTCCCCTGCGTTTCCGAACCAATGAAGATCAAGTTTAGCGCAAAACACCAGTATCTTGGTTTTAAAACAATATCGCTTATCGATTGACACTTATTTTTGGTTAAGTCAATCACTGGCTCCATTATGCGAGGTCGAAGGTCAAGTACAAGTACATCATGCATACAAGACCATTCTTCGTGGTGACATGAAATCTACACGGATGTACTACATGTTCAGTTATGAGTACAATAACGCACATTTATGTATTTTTGGCATTAATTATTATGTACGGCTCCATTAATGAAACCATGTCGGCCCACCGCGAGCGTTCCGCGGGATGGTCAGTTTCCGCCCGCCGCTCGCGCCGGCCATATTTGAGTGTCCCCTAAAAAACCACCGCTGCTTCCGAATCAGAAAAGCTTGGAACACGTTTCGGTGTCAAACACGTGCTATGGATGACCCGTACGCTACTAAGAAGTTTGACACGATTACACAACACGCCAGAGAGGTATAAAAACCTCAGAGGGGGGAGGGGTCGATCGACCTCCCACATGAGGCCGACGTTTAACACAAACATGCTTTTACAGGAACATCGGGATTGCATTGTCCTGTTTCGACAAGCAATAAGATGGAAACGGGTTTGGTCAGTCTATCTGCTCGCACTGGGATGTTGTTAATCCAGGAGTCGGCGAAACTGTCACCACCTGTGAAACTCGAGGCACTACTTACCGCTCGACCACGGTTGCTGAAGGCTCGCGACGCTACCCCAGCGCTGACACCGCACTGACCTTTGCTTCAAGCACCCTTCGAAGTCAAGCAGCCTGGTGCTTTCGCAGGCCGCCGACTCGATTTTACTGGGCAGTGTCTATATCAAGTTGCGTAAACTGACTGATACCGGCGGTTATGGACAGACTGAGCGGAGAAGCCGGCTGCGGCCTGGTCCGGAGGAAACTGATAAATTAATCTCAAGGTCGGACTCCATGCACTTGGACCAACGAACGGTGGTGGTGCAGCAATTGCTTATTTAGTCAATGAAATTGGACAGAGGCGCAGCCAGGGCCTTTGAAGGGAAAGGGCGGGGCACAGGGTTGACAAATTCTCCGAATGGTGCGTCCCCCAGAAGAAGTCACCAGGCATGGCCCACTTGTTAACACGCGCTCGGGCGGGGGTCAAGTTGAACCCCCGAAGTTGTTTTCCAAAATGGTCTCCGAGCGGCGAGGCGTAGCCGCGCTAAGTTTTGTATATCAGTAGACAATTGAACAGCAGATTGTCTGGCATCAAAAATTTAGATGTAACTTGTAAGGTCACTGACCTATGGCAGGTGAAATTCAGGCTATGGTTTCAGCGAAAGCAATTTCTAGGCAATCATCCAATCTGATCCAACAACGGAGCGTTGGACAAAACCATACATCTCTGAGGTACTTTCTTAGACAACACAGTAATTGAATGACAAATAACATTGACCTAAGGTCCGTTATGAAGGCCATACCAAGGTAAAAATGAACCTGTTTTAATGCTCTATGGCTTGCTGTGTGGAGTAGTCTCTGGTGCTCACTTCGAATCTATTGATAACAGGAACCGCATTATACACCTTTTATAGACTTCTTATAGGTCAGTATCTGTCACTGACATAGAATAAGCCAGGTCAACATTTTGTTTTTGGGAACATACTGCCTAGCGTAGCCTTTGTCGCTTATCCAAATGCAAAACTCAGAGATGTCTTGTATCATTTTGGTCAACATGAACTTCAAAAGTTCAAACGAGGTCACTGACCTTAGATGAGCATGTGCCGTTTTGCTTGCAACAGTTATCCAGGTTCCTGCGGGTCCTTTGGAGACCAGCCTGGAGTTTGACCACGTTTGACCTTATTTGACCCGAAGATCATGAACTAGGAGCCTCAAACCTTGACCTAGGTGAGTTCACGTACAGATCAAGGCACCCTGTGAATGTTGTGTCTCTAGCCCTCTTAGTACCTGAGATCTCAGGGGCGTCAAATTTACCACCGCCCGACCCAAATGTATCCAACCGGCCACCCGTGCGCGTGTTAATGATGAAGACGGTTTCCTTATTTCCTTATTTTCTACCTTCCATGGCTGGTACAGAACCCAGACAAGCCAGACAAGCCAGACAATACGCGAGACCAATGCTGTTTTAATTTGATGTCAATAAACTGAATGATGAAATGATGAAATAAACTGAATTGATGAAATAAGCTTTACAACGGGTTAGTGACTTTCTAAACCGACAGAACTAAGAAGTGTTGCCAGAATTTAATTGGGCTCTACAAAGATACGTATTGAGGACCCGGTGACTAGATTGTGGATCGAAATTGGTAAAAAATGATATTAGCGTGACCAGCCCATGCTTGCAGTGGAACATTTTGTCAGAATTGATAAGCAATAAACAATATGTTACATTGTTTTGAGCATGCGCGCTCGCAAATCTTAGACGGAAACCAAAACCTCGATGTCCGGCGTTGCAGTCTCCATAGACAACGCGACTACACTAAGCGTTGACCAACAGGCAGGCACAAATCTGGTAGCGGAGTTGCAAGCGTACAGGTAGAATATCTACCGTCGTGTTGCTGTATCAATCCTAAATGTCGTGCATCTATAATTTCTATATTTCTGGTTGCTGATACCAGACACGCACCCTGACTTTCGCGGAGCCCTCTGAATAATATTTCAGGCCACGGCCTTTCGGACCGGGATCCTTGATGTGACCTACCGCCAAACCTCTGGCCCCTTATGCCATCAAATCGAGCCCCTGATCTTCGGCTTCGGTGGCCCTCTTAACCCTCATCGGCCTCATTGAACACTGCCTTTGGTCAACTCAGGGCCCCTTGTCAACATAGGACCGCCTGTCAGGCACTACGGGCCCATGACAGATACAGAGACAATGACCAGTGAATTGTCGACCCCGACTTTGTCGCTGACTGAAAATGGGCCTAAGGCCGGCACAGACGCGGAGCCGACTGTGTGGCACTGATGGCGCCTGACCGACGTAAAGCTCCTTATCGAGTGAGGGTTCCCCGATCGGCGCAAACGTCCTTCTGACTGTCATTTTAAGTCCCGTTCCTGCAGACCGGGCCCCTAAACAAGACTCCGTCCAGCCCTTCGTGCCCTTAGGCCGTCCAGTTGGGCCCTTGATCGTCGGTCCCGCGGACATTCAAGGCTCTCTTCGGGCCTCCTCGAATGCTGCCTCTGGCGGACTAGGGACCCCCTGCCAACACAAGGCCCCTCTCAGGCACTGTGGGGCCCTGATAGACTGTGGGGCCCGACCAATGTAAATCGCTGACCCTGCCTTTATGCCTGTTTGGGAAATGGGCCCTCAGACCCACGTCGACACGAGGCCGACTGTCCGGGACCGGTGGTGACTGACCGACGTACAGGTCCTTATCGATTTAGACCTGCGTGTAGGGCGCTCTGGCTGACATTAGAGTGACCGGCCCTGCGGGACAGGCCCCTGAATACGACCTCCGGCCAGCCTTTCGGACCCGTCGGACCCTTAAATCAGGTTCTTAACTGCCGGTCTCGAGGGCCTCTTCGGACCCCTTGGAACTCAAGGGGACAGAGATGTGTGCCCCTTGTGCCCTCCTCTACCTGCGCCACTGACCCCAGGGTGGTATAAAGGCCAGACCAGCCACAGCCGGCCGGCGCCGTCATAAGCAGGGAGCTAGAATCGCTTTTGATCTAGGGTGGGAGTGAAAAATTCCATCGCAAAAAAACCGTGCGGGAGTAAAACATCAGTTCACAAAAGATGGAGCTTATGAGCTCGTGACTGATTCTTCAGCAAACAAAGACATCTATTTCATGTTGGCATGGATATAATATCAGGAACCTGACAAAACTATTATGTTTTTTAAAAAAAACATACTAGGACCTTAAAGTGAAACAGAATACATTAGCACGCGCTCGGGTGTGGGGTGTGGGTGCAAATTGACCTCCCTCTCGAGGCCTTTCCCGAATGGAATCTGAACGGCGTGGCGTAGTTGCTCCAAATTTTGCATAGCTGTCGAAAATTGCATAGCGGATCGTTTGACATACAAATTTTAGATGTGCCTTGTAAGGTCGCTGACCTATGACAGGTCAAAGTCGGCCTATGGTTTCAGCGAAGGCAATTTCTGGGGAATCGTTCAATCTGATACAACAACGGAGTGTTTGACGAAGACATGCATCCCTGAGATCCTTTTTTAGGCACCACAAATATTGAATGAACAAATGTTGACCTAAATGCAGGTATGATAGTCAGGCCAAAGTTAAAACCAACCTGATTTATTTCTCTAGGGCGTGCTGATCAGCATGTGAGCATGAGCATGTGACATTAGATGAGCATGTGACCTTTTGCTTGGAACAGTTATCCACGTTCCAGAGGTCCTTTGGAGACCAGCCTAGAATTTTACCCTGTTTGACCTTATTCGACCCGAAGGTCACGACCTAGGAGGCTGAGACCTTAACCTAAGTGAGTTCACATATAGGTTAAGACACCCTGTAAATTTGGTGTATCTAGCTTTCTTAGTTCCCGAGATCTCAGAGGGCGGGGGGTCAAATTGACCCCCACCCGAGCGAAGGGTATCTACAGTGTCCTAGAATTGCCGACTTTGGGTGTAAAGCAACACCCTATGTGGAGGAATTTTTCACTCCATTTTCCCATATCTTATGTGAATTTTTCACTCCTGCCTGACATCGTCTAATCGCACGTGCCAAATCCAAGCCCAAGAACCCCAGCGACCCTAGCCGCCTGCAAGCATTAACTTTGGTTTGTTTACGAAATGCATCACGATCTGCAGCTGTGCGCCAAATACAAGGTTTTCACGCATCCCCTATTTTTTTTGGTCTCACCACCACGCCACGAAAGCAGAGCCTGGTGCAAACAACAGCAAGGCCTGGTAGAGAATTTTACTCCACGTAGCTCTTTTCCTGAGGAAACTTGACCACTAAATTGGATCACTCCCGAAATGCATGAGTGAAAAGTTCAAGAAATGCCTTCTAATTTAAACCTTCAAGACGAATATCACCATTTCACCACTTACATTAACAGATTTTAAGTCAAATCAGCTGATTACAAAATTTTGCGAGAAAAGTACAAGCCTTTATATCTATTTAGGTACTTTTGTTTTTCTTGGCATCACACCACGGTGATACCATTTTATTCTTCCTTCCTTTCCGGTTATCTTTAGCGGTACCATCTACCGCTTACAATTTGGGCACATTTCTCTGCAAGATGCTCCAGCTGCACACTTGTACGTGTTTCATACATCAATTGGATTAATTCGCCAGCCGCCCAAACATGTTTGATATGCACCCAAGCGTGAACAATTCACACGGAATGAAGAAGACAATTTGAAGCACGGAACTTATTTCTACCGCCATTTTTTGCCCTCTTAAGCCTTCGGTCAACCGTTTTCTTGGTTCATGGCGGTGCCCAATGATGGTAGAGTCAACCCTTTCGAGTGTCTGGCTCACCAGGCTACCTGGCAAGGGTATTAAGGCAAGGCAAGGCAGCCATATAGAGCCTTGGGACAGACCTGACGCATCTGATACAGAAGTGTTTGATGGCGAAATTCTGGCCTCAGGAGATGTTTAACGTGCACGCGTCTTTCTTGTTTCACATTTTAATCTCGAAGTTCGGTTGAAATTCATTTTTGGGGGGTAAGTTGGATGACTGTCTGCCAGCAGACCATGCAAAAGGTGCTGAATTTGTTTTTTTGGGGAGCAGGAACATGCCAGCAAGTCTCCTGTGGACCAAGTAATTCCTTACCTTACCTTACCTGCTTTTAACACATGATTGGTAACCAGAGTTAGCCATGTTCTGTTTTGATGCGTCGAGTTTTGCCATAAGACAAATTATGATGCCACAAGCTTTTTTGTGCCATATTCTTGGTTATTTGCCCCAAATTTCTTAAAGTGGTCCTTCATGGCTGCTTAAACCAGATGTTTTCTATAGTTGTCATGGTTTGCTGACCGGCAAATGACTGTACTGTATATATGCACTATATTTTTAACACAGGGATACTCTAAGGTGCATGACAATTATAACATGAGTTAAATATTGATGTATAGCAAATAGCCAGACCACCGCATTTAAAGTGTTAAGCTAACATCTCAAACTTTGTCATTAAATATGAATAAACAAACCCAAATGGATGCATTTGCTGCAGCTGAAAAGGCACGTAGCAATACTGGCATGGTCATCTAAAAGTTGGAGAAGAGCAAGTGTTTTGTGGAGCATACCCACCCATTATTGCCCTTGACATAGGTTTACCATGACAATCAAAATAAGTTGTTCAAAGTGATTTAAAGTGTTTTGATTTGTTTGTTGTCAACTTTGTCTGATATCAACAAATATACAAAAATGAACTGAATAGAAATGCAAGTTGAAACCAGCCAAAAACTAGCTGTAAATATCATGTTTTTTTCACAAGTGCTGCTGTCAGCAGATAGGTGAGTTGAGATGATGTTCATCATATGGGCTTTTCTAAGTTAGGTTAAGTTGGTCAAGTGCGTGGCAAGTGGCCATAGGAATTGTGCAAGAATCAGTAACTCACAACTGCTGCTGTGATACAAACAGGCTATATAGGATGAAATGATGCAAGGCCTCCTTAGGGTAGGCATAGGCTACTTTCATGGAAATAAGCATTGGTATTTTGTAAGAAACAGTGACAAAGTGTTTGTTTTCCCCGACGCCATCTTAACAGAAGCCAGAAGTATGTATATTGTGTTTGGCTTGGTGATGGGTTGATGTGTGGGGGTCCAAGGTTTTTTTGTTTGAGTGTTTTATGCTTGTTGCATTTTCTGTTGTTATTTTATTACTGAATTCCTTTGCTTTGTTTTGTTTTAAAAGTGCTGCGGAAGGGAATTGAAAAGTGCAGCATGAAATTGTTGGTGTTAATGATTTGTTATGCTCATAATACTGTCATGAAATTACTTTGTTTTAACACGCGCCCGGTTGGCCGGCTAGATACCCTTCGCTCGAGTGTGGTCGGGGGGGGGGGGGGGGGGGGTCAATTTGACCCCTCTCTGAGATCTCGGGAACTAAAAAAGCTGGATACACCGAATTTACAGGGCGTCTTGACCTATACATGAACTCACTTAGGTTAGGGTTTCAGCTTCCTAGGTCATGATCTTTCAGGTCGAATAAGGTCAAACAAGGTCAAATTCCAGGTTGGTCTCCAAAGCGCTCCCAGAACCTAGGCAGCTGCCTGTAAGCAAAAGGTCACAAGCCCATTTGAGGTCATTGACCTTGTTTGACCCTTTGAAGGTCATGGTGACCAAAATGATACAAGACTGCTCTGCGTTTTGCATTCGAATAAGCGACACAGATTGCGCTAGGCAGTAGGTTTCTAAAACAAAACGTTCGACCCGGGCCATCTTAGGTCCATAGCCTGTCCTGACCTCTGAGAAGTCAATTGAAGATCCATGATGCAGTTCCTGCTGCCAATAAATTCGAATTCAGCACTAGAAACTATTTCATACAACAAGCCCTGGAGTTATAAATCAGGTTGGTTTTGACCTTAATATGACCATTATACCTGACCTTAGATCAACGTAGTTTGCTCATTCAGTATTTGTGGTGCCTAGGAAAGCATCTCAGAGATGTATGTCTTCGTCAAACACTCCGATGTTGTATCAGATTGAACGGTTCCCTAGGAATTACCTTCACGGAAACCATGGGCTGACCGACCTGGCATAGGTCAGCGACCTTACAAGGTATATCTAAAATTGGTATGGCAAACGATCCGCCATGCAATTTTCTACAGCTTTGCAAAATGTGGCGCAACTACGCCGCGCCATTCAGAAACCATTCGGGAAAAGCCCTCGGGGGGGGGGGGGGGAGGCGGGCAATATGCCCCCACCCCCACCCGAGCGCGTGTTAATGTATTCTGTCTCACTTTAATGGCCTAAGATGTTAAAAAACGAAATAGCTTTGTCAGTTTCCTGATATTACGTACATGCCAACTTGAAATAGATGTCTTTGTTTGCTGAAACGGCATTCACTAGCTCATAAGCTCCATCCTTTGTTAATTAATTTTTTACTCCCGCACGGTCTTTTAGCGATGGAATTTTTCACTCCCACCCTAGTTTAGAAGCGATTCTAGCTCCCTGGGTATCTAGCTGGCCAACCGAGCGCGTGTTAAAATATAGTCATTTCATGACAGTATTATGAGCATACCAAAGTATTATCACCAATAATTTGATGCTGCACTTTTCAGTTCCCTTCCACAGCGCTTTTAAAACAAAACAAAGCAAAGGAATTCAGTAACAAAATAACAACAGAAAATGCAACAGGCATAAAACAATCAAGCAAAAAACCTTGGACTCCTACACATCAGCCCATCACCAAGCCGAACACAATATACATACTTCTGGCTTCTGTTAAGATGGGGCAGGGAAGACAACATTTTGTCACTGTTTCTCACAAAATACCAATGCTTATTTCCATGAAAGTAGCCTATGCCTGCCCTAAAGAGGCCTTACATCATCTCATCCTGTATAACCTGCTTGTATCACAGCAGCAGTTGTAACTTACTGATTCTTGCACAATTCTTGCGGCCACTTGCCACGCACTTGACCAACTTAACCTAACTTAGAGTAGCCCACATGATGAACATCATCTCAACTCACCCATCTGTAGACAGGGCAATTGTGATAAAAACATGATGCTTAAAGCTGGTTTTTTACTTGTTTCAACTTGCATTTTTGTTCGGTTCATTGTGTATGCTTGTTGACATCAGACAAAGTCGACAACACACAAATCAAAACACTTTAAATCACTTTGAACAACTTATTTTGATTGCCATGGCCAACCTATGTCAAGGGCAATAATGGGTGTGCTCCACAAAACACTCCCTCTTCTCCAAAAGTAACATAGCTTTTAGATATTCATGCCAGTATTGCTGCCTGCCTTTTCAGCTGCAGCAAATGCATCCATTTGGGTTTGTTTATTCATATTTAATGACAAAGTTGGAGAAGTTGGTTTCACATCTGAAATGGGGTGGTCTGACTATTTGCTACATATCAATATTTAACTTATGTTATAATTGCTATGCAGCTTAGAGTATCCTTGTGTTAAAAATATAGTGTATATATACAGCAGTCATTTGCTGGTCAGCAAACCATGGCAACTATAGAGAACATCTGGTTAAAGCAGCCATGAGGGACCACTTAAAGAAATTTGGGGCAAGTAACCAAGAATATGGAACAAAATAAGCTTGCGGCATCATAATTTGTCTTATGGCAAAACTCGACGCATTAAAACAGAAAATGGCGAACTCTGGTTTCCTTGCTCATGTCTATTGTCCTTGCTACCTACCTTACCTTGCTTGCATCATGCGTTGAAAGCAGGTAAGGTAAGCAATTACCTGGTCCACAGGAGACCTACTGGCTTCTTCCTGCTCCCCCCAAAGCAAAAATTCAGTACCTTTTGCATGGTCTGCTGGCAGGCAGAGTCATCTGACTCACCCCCAAATATAGATTTCAATCATGCTCACCAAACTTCGAGATTAAAAGGCAGAACAAGTAAGAGGTGTGCACGATAAACATCTCCAGAGGGCAGAATTTCGCCATCAAACACTTCTGCATTAGCTGCGTCAGCTCTGTTCCAACTCTCTGTATCGCAGCCTTGCCTTGCCTTGATAGCCTTGCCAGGTAGCCTAGTGAGTCAGACACTCGAAAGGCTTGGATTTATCACTATTGAGCACCGCCATGAACCAAGAAAACGGTTAACCGGAGGTTTAAGAGGGCAAAAATGGCGGTAAAATGTTCCGTGCTTCAAATTGTCTTCTTCATTCCATGTGAATTGTTCACGCCTGAGTGCATATCAAACATGTTTGGGCGACTGGCGAATAAATCCAATCTATGTATGAAATACGTACAAGCTTGAGTTGGAGCATCTTGCAGAGAAATTGGTGAACATTTTAAGAGGCAGATGGTACCTTTAAAGACAACCGAAAAGGAAGGAGAATGAGGTGGTATCACACTAGTATGATACCAAGAAAAACAAAAATAGCTAAATAAATATACAGGCTGGTACTTTGTAATGAGACGCCAAGTATTTCACCAAAACTTCTCTGTATTTTAGTCTCGCACCGCAG
Source organism: Pollicipes pollicipes (assembly GCF_011947565.3). Classification (NCBI taxonomy): domain Eukaryota; kingdom Metazoa; phylum Arthropoda; class Thecostraca; order Pollicipedomorpha; family Pollicipedidae; genus Pollicipes; species Pollicipes pollicipes. The sequence continues at coordinate 22,561,851 of NW_023597055.1, forward strand.
CAGCCCCTGACGGTGCACCTACCCTCTGCTCTCCCCACCGCGACCCCCGACAGTGGGGGCCGCGAGCCGGGGCCGTGCGAACTGTGGCGGCGGCGCGCATCTGCCGCGCAGCCGGGGCCGGCCTGGGCGTGGCGCATCGACCGCGCAGCCGGGGCCGGCCTGCGAAGCTGACCATCTACCGCTCCCTGCCCCAGCATGGGCGCGGGACGCAAAGTACAACTGCACTACGAACACCCCACCCTGATCCTAATGATCAACAAGTACACAATCATACGGGCCTTCGCTTTCGTCCGCTCCGACGCAGCAACACTCGCTCGTCACCGTCGCCTGTCACACCGGCGCCATTATCAGCAGCCACACCGGCACTATCATCAGCATCAGCAGCATCCCAAAAATGATCAGCATCAGCAATCCCTCCGGCCACAGGCACCCTCACAAACAAACTATCATTGTCATCCGCGCCTCCGTCACCGGCTTCGCCTGTCTCGGCAGCACTATTGCCCCTACGACACAAAGTTCGTACATGCCACGGTACGTCGTCAATATCCACCACTTGGTCTGAAATAATGCCTGACACTTCTCCTGGCTGTGACGTTTCCGTACACCGCGTCCCCGACGACGAACCCAGACAGTATCTCCAACAGCATACCGATCGGTGTCACATGGTTCTCGCGGCTCGACAATCACCGGCTGATCAGCAGCGGGCCCCATACAATCCCGCACAGGGTACACATAGCGGCCGCCGGCGCACGGGCCGCAGTCTCAACGTCACGCGGCGTCACGTTCGACAGGTGCACCGCCTCGGCGACAAAGCACTGCTTCCTGGCGGCAATGACCTTGACAGCGCGATGATTTCGCTCAACAATGCCGTTGCCGCCAGGCTCATGCACGGCTCGGAACCGCAGACAAATACACCATCGTGCCGCGAATGCCTGAAACTGCATGCTTCGAAAGACGGTGTCACTGTCGCACAACAATTCCACAGGCGCACCTCTCTCCAGGAAAGTATTTTCCAGCAGGTCAACGGCAGAGCTGGTATCACGACGGCGAATCAGCCGCCACAAACTGAACCGAGATGGTCCACAGTTCACCACTGAGAGGTAGCACTGCCCCCGAAAGTGAGTCACGTTGATCGCCAGCCGTGACCACACATCCTGCACGTCCAGCAATCCGTGTGACCAAGTCACCGGCGCTGGGTCGATAGAACGACATGTGTCGCAGCGATTCACCACACTTCTCACCTGTGACCGAGTCACTGTCGACGAAACGTCGCGCCGAGCACAGAACTGCGTCCGTCGGATCCCTGGATGACCGGCACGAGCGTGGATGTCACCGATCGCCATCTCAAGGTCGGCGCGACCGTCTGTCGCCTGTTCGGTGGAACCGTCCGTGGGTCCCATGCCGACTCCGTGACCATCAGTCGTCGCCCGATCTGCTACGACCGCACAGCCTCCGACCAGCGTCGTACGCTCCAAGGTTGAATCGTCACGCAACCAGTGGCAGTCCCTCGGCACACGGCTCAGCACGTCGGCATGATTCTCAGCACCGGGTGACACGCCGCCCGCCGCGCTCACGTCACTCGCCGCTCTCTGTCCCCGGCCATGGCCGGCCGGCTCGGGTGACACGGCGGCGGCTGCGCTCACATCACAAGCCGCCGCCATTACCGGAGACGCCGACCCAGCCGGCAGTGCATCGACCCCGAACTGCACTGCATTCGACGCACTGACGGACACGCCCCGAAGCGCCCTCACGCCGTTCATTCCCAGAATGAACCCGAAGTTCAGCGGCCTACTGACAGTTACAAGCACCTCTATTCGGGCCGCACCCAACACTGTGCTCACAGTCACTCGCCCGGTACCCTCGCACGTGTAGCTGTCTCCACCCAGGGTCACCACATTAACTGGCTGCCTTCTCCAGCGGCGACAAACAGAGACGTGAGCAATGGACACGGAACAGCCGGTGTCCACCAGCGCCTGACATTGGGTGCCGTCCACTGTCAGCCGCGCGGTGGGTAGAGCGCCGTCTACTGCAGGGCTGGAGAGGAGGCTGGCGCTGACGCCACCTCTCCGGCGTCGTTTCCCGGACGGCACGAGGCCACGTGACCTATCCGGTCGCACCGGAAGCAGCGTCTTCCTCCTCCCTGGCGTCCATCAGCACCGCGTCGTCCATGCCCACGGCCTCGACCCAGACCGCTGAGACAGTACCTGGACAGGTGGTTGGCCTGTCCACAGGTGAAACAGGTGAAACTTGTTGCCGTCGATCGCCCTCGCTGAACTGCCGCTGCCGCGACCTCTGCTGCGCCGTCCTCCCTGAGGACCGCCCGCGCCCTCTCCACCAGGTTCGGCAACGACAGGCCTTCGAGGCGAGCACCAGCGCGCAGCGTGCGCCTGGTAGCGTCGGGCAGCCCAGCAACAAAGGCACAACTCATACCCTCGTCGCTGAGGCCGCCGAACACCGACGCCAACTGCTGCAGGTCCGCCAGGTAGACGTCTACCGGCTCACCTGCCCTTAGCCGGCGCGCGGTGAACAGCTCGTAGGCCACGAACTTGTCGACCCCGAATGCCGTCCTCAGGGCGTCCTTGACCTTCTTCGCGTCCTGCCGGTCCTCAGTTGGCAGCTGCCTGTACACGGCTGAGGCGCCGCCCGTCAGCCGCAGAGCAATCACTGACGCCCCGCACGCTGGAGGCTCTTGCAGTCCACAAATCAGCTCCACTTTCTCAAGCCAGTCCACCACATCTGCATCACTCGTACCGCTGAACTCTGGTATCAGTCTCACATGAAATCCGGCGGTCATTTTGCCGAAATAACTTGTAATGAGACGCCAAGTATTTCACCAAAACTTCTCTGTACTTTAGTCTCGCACCGCAGCAGCCCCTGACGGTGCACCTACCCTCTCTGCTCTCCCCACGGCGACCCCCGACAGCGGGGGCCGCGAGCCGGGGCCGGCCTGCGAAATGCGGCGGCGGCGCGCATCTGCCGCGCAGCCGGGGCTGGCCCGCGAACCTGACCATCTGCCACTCCCCGCCCCAGCAGGAGCGCAGGACACAAAGCACAACTGCACTACGAACATGCTTTTCTCGCAAAATTTTGTAATCAGCTGATTTGACTTAAAATCTGTTAACTTAAGTGCTCAAATGGTGATACTCATCTTGTAACTTTAAATTTGAAGACATTTCTTGAACTTTTCACTCATGTTTTTCCGGAGTGATGCAATTTAGTGGTCGAGTTTCCTCGGGAAAAAAGAAATACGTGGAGTAAAATTCTCTACCAGGCTTTGCTAATGTTTGCACCAGGCTCTGCTTTCGTGGCGTGGTGGCGAGACAAAAAAAAAAAGAACAAAAAAAGGAAGGGGATGCGTGAAAACCTTGTATTTGGCGCACAGCTGCAGATTGTGATGCATTTTAAAAACAAACTAAACTTAATGGGTGCAGGCGGCTGGGGTCGCTGCGGTTCTTGGGCTTGGAGGTGCCTGGTGCCCTTGCTTTGCGCATTCATAGACATGATTCAGATGTAGGTGAGGCAGGACATAGCCATAGGTGTCCAGGTTCTGCGGAGCCTCGTTCATGCTTAGTGGTTTCAAGTGCGCTCGGTTTTGGATGACATCTGAAAACCGGAGAAAGGGAAATAGGGATTTGGCATGTGCGATTAGACAATGCCAGGCAGGAGAGAAAAATTCGCATAAAATATGGGGAAAAGGAGTGAAACATTCCTCCTCATAGGGTGTTGCTTTACTCCCAAAGTCGGCAATTGTAGGACTCTGGTCATAAGGCGCCGCTGATCCCAGGGTAATATAAAGTCCAGGCCAGCCACAGTCGGACGGCGCCGTCATGAGGCGCCGCTGATCCCAGGGTAATATAAAGTCCAGGCCAGCCACAGTCGGACGGCGCCGTCATAAGGCGCCACTGATCCCAGGGTAATATAAAGGCCAGGCCAGCCACAGTCGGACGGCGCCGTCATAAGGCGCCACTGATCCCAGGGTAATATAAAGGCTAGACCAGCCACAGTCGGACGGCGCAGTCATAAGGCGCCACTGATCCCAGGATAATATAAAGTCTAGGCCAGCCACAGTCGGACGGCGCAGTCATAAGGCGCCACTGATCCCAGGATAATATAAAGTCTAGGCCAGCCACAGTCGGACGGCGCCGTCATAAGGCGCCACTGATCCCAGGGTAATATAAAGGCTAGACCAGCCACAGTCGGACGGCGCAGTCATAAGGCAGACTTGCCACAGTCGGACGGCGCCGTCATAAGGGGAGAAAATGTGGCTGAATGCACGCTTCCAGCATCAGATGCCGTTGTGGGAGGGAAATTCTTGCGTGGAGATATTCCAGTCGGATACATTATAAGGGTCTCGTATCATGCTAAGTGGGTGCCAAACCGCGCGGTCGCATCTACAGCTCCCCAGGACCAGCGAGATGCCCACTGTGCTGAAGAACGAGGGCCGGGGAGGGGAAGGCTAATGGACGCTGAGAGGGGGGGGGGGGGGGGGGGAGGGAGGCGACGGGCACGGAGGTCGACCACGTCATTTCAGGGGAAACGACTAAGCGTCATCCCTATAGCTTTGCGTGGTGTGAATGTGTGGGTTGTGCGCCCTCGCCCTTGCTGTCTTCCGAGCCCTGCATCTGACTGGGTGCCGGGGGGCGTCACGTGACCGCGAGTCTCCCGATTCGCCGGGGGTCAGGGGTCGGCCGCTGAGGCGGCAGCAGGGACCCGACGCTCGCAGGCGCTAGTCGGTTTTTGGGCGAGTGCGGGCGGGTGCGTCGCTACGTTCTCTTACGCTTTGTGTAGGAAGAAATGAGGTAAATATTATATCTCCCATTTCCTCAGAGGATCAACCGGCGCTGGAGCAAGTACGTACACTAAAAATCTGCGTATTGCCAAAAGATCAGCTGGCACCGGAACAGCTACATACACTGAAGATCTGCGTATTGCCAAAAGGGGCTGTCTGGCAACCCTCTAGCCTCTGAAACTACCCCACAAAACGCATCATTCGGGTATCATCCTTAGCAACGAAAGGCAGCCATGTATTTTGAGTGTTTTCATGATCGCACCAATGATACCCGTGATACCATACTTCCAATCTTATTTCGCAACGAGGCATCGGCACGGGAGCTATCGCATTATGTGGAAGGGGCGGAGGACTGAACAGTGTTAGATTATGCAACATATCCCCAAAATATGCATATATGTCTCAGGATAGCACGCTTCTACAAAAAGTTGGGAGCACACGGGGCTGGGGGTGCTGGAGTCCAGAACTGAACAGGAAACTAGGATACAGCTCTCACACCTCTGATTTGAAGACCTATATTACTGGTAACCATGCTCAGTAACAGACGAAGGAAAATGGATAGGTTGACACTTACAAAGAAATAGTTTCACCTCCCGTCCCGCCTTTCCACGAGGAGTGCCATCAGCCTCCAACACGAAACCCACGGCTGTTACCAAAGCGCGGGTGGCTGAGCGCTTGCGACTACCAGAATGAGCCAGCAGCCTGTCCTGTGTCTTGAAAAGACAGCCTGGATAATCACAGGGCTGTTCCTACCTCGATCGGACCATCTCGCCGACCTATCCTGAACTGTCAATGCCTCTCGTCACTGGGGATAAAATACTGAGGGGCAGCATCGCCAATGAAGCCAACAAGGCTCAAAGCTTAAATCCAGGCAGGTGTCAATGAAACTGCAATGTGAACACCGCTTCCAAAGTCGCAATGCATTGAGTTCCACCGTCAACCTCATATCAGTTGCATTGTAACGATTAAAACGTGCTGTTGCGGCCATATGAATCACCATATCATGGTTTTTTCTGTATGTTCTGCTCCCAAGTGTGGTGCACTGAATGCTGGCTGGTAAGAACGCCGTGTCGGCCGACCGGGCGGGTCATAGGAAATAGATTGACTCGTCACTAATCGGCCACAGAACCGAGCGACCAGCCAAAAATGATACGAGATTTTCGTCGCAGGGCTGGGATGAAACCTAAAAATGATGCCACCGTACCATAGGGTACAGTAAAGGGTTTTTAAGGAGGCTTGCTGATGCTGCGTGACGAAATGTATTACCGTGGAGCCTATGTTTGATAAGGCATTGTGCGCTATCGTGCATATTAGCAAGCAAGCAAGTAAGCCATATTAGCGTACATATTTTGTCGCGGCCATCAACAAAGTCTTCGGTCAAAAGCATTTTTAGCTCATGCGTTGCATGCAAGTATGCATTTTTGTCGCCGACATCATCGACCAAGTCGGTGCGTTTTACCAGCTCCAACCACATGGCGTTTTCGGACCAAGCTGTCCACGTTCCATACGCACAATGATACTGACATACTGGTGCGGAATTGTACCACCCGTTCAAAAGCTGGCGATGTTCAAAGGAACAGCTGTCATGTGGCAGGCATCAGTGTCGATGCAGGCACCTACGGCTTACAAAATGCGTCGTTGACACGGCAAGCTTTGTACGGCAACTTGTAAGCTCTCATCACTTCCCACAATTCGATGATAACGAGCTCTCGAAAAACAAAATGATCGTATTTACAGGGTTGTCATTTCATTATAGACGGCAGGATACCCGGCTAGAGCTCTGGCCGCTGATGTGACACTGACGACTCCACTGACGCGACAATTACAAACTCAATCCAGTTGCATAGCTTGAAAATCAGACCATTACAAAGCCAGCAGTGACGAGATAGCTACACAGAGCCGACGCCATGTGCCGCATTTTCTAGCCTGGTCGGCAGGGCGCTCGGAGCGTTATTCCGCCATGGAACGCTCAGTGCGCCTTCCTGCCATAGGGCGCTCTCCCGGCACGGAACGCTCTGTGCGTTCTCCCGCCGCGAAGCGCTCAGTGCGTCCTCCCACCTCGGAGCGCTCGGTGCGGTCTCTTGCCACGAAACACTCAGTACGTTCTCCCACACTATGACACAAGCGGCACTTGGTAACTAGCCCGTGGAGTCTACTACACTAATTCGGCGTTGCGTACAGGTTGCGAAGGTCTGAGTAGAAGCCGTAGCTGTCGAAGTTGGGGTTGTCGAAGTCGGGCGTGGTGGGCGGGAAGCCTCGGCCCCGTGGATCCGCTGGTGGCATTGCATCCCTGAAGGAAACCCTGAACGCGTTTTGGTGGGGCTTGCTGCGATGCCCAGCCACGATGCTGTCGGGGATGAAGCTGTTGGCGTCGGAGAGCGACGCTTCCTGTCTGAGCGGGCCTCTGCCGGGCTCCCTCTGCCCCCCGAAGGCCGCTCTGTCCCCTGTGTTCCTGAACGGTCCGTTGACTGGGTGCCGACCTCTGCCGGGGGACACGTGATCTCGAGCGAAATCGCGATGCCTCGACGCAGGCGTCTGTTGGCGGACGGCACCACCTTGCGGACGCCCGCCACTGCTGACGGGCCCGTGGCGGACTCCAGGGAAGCGCGGATCTGTGTTAAAGGCCCTAAACGCTCCGTCTGGTCCCCTGCGGCCTCCAGACGCCGGCCTGCCCGCTGGGAACCGTCGAGAGTTCTGGTCATGCGGATGCTGGCCGAAGCCCTGCCGTCCCTGATCACCTTTGACGACCAAGCTACCATCATAGATAAGTGAATCTTGGACATTGCCGACGGGCGCCTTCTTCACAACGTCTCCACGGGTAGCATCACCTCTTCCTCCAGCGGCTGCTCCTGCAGCACTGGGTCGACGGGGGCCGGCTTCCGGCGAGGTGCCGACGAAGGTGCCTTTGCTCGCGCCACTGTTCCTTGTCGAACCGATGCCGTGGCTAGCTTCGTTGATCTTAGCGCCCGCACCAGTCTGGTAGAGGATGCCGTCAGCGTGCTTCTCGAAGTCAGGACTATCTCGGTGCAGCTCGAGGAGGGAGCCCTGGCTGCCGACACCGCTGTACTTAGACAGGTTCACGAGCGGCTTCAGCTCCACCCCCCGCGGAGGACACCTGTCCCGTGTGAACTTTCCGCTCGCCGCCGACGTGAACGGGGGTAGCGCCGGCCTTGGTGTGATGTCCGGCGCCAGACTCGCCCGGTCCAGAAAAGACCTCCCTCCTCGGACCGACCTCGTGGGGGGTGCCGAAACCGCCCACGCGGGATCCTCGCACACCGCTTGCCGGGCCGCGCTGGTCGATGACGTCAGGCGGCTGGATCGTGTGTGGAATGGCATACACGGGGTTGTGGCCGGAGGCGGGCAACCGCTGGGCCGTGCGGCACGAACGGTTCGAAAGCTCCCTGCACGTCGTGACGGTCGGAACGAGGGCCGTGCAGGACCGCTGGCTGCCTCCCCGGGCCCGGCGGCGGGCGGCAGATACCCGGTCGGCGGTCGCCGCTGGGGCCTCGTCGCGGCTGGCGGCGGTAGGTATGACGCAGAAGGCGGCTTCGGGTGCGGGGGGCCGCGTGCGCCAGCGGTCGCCGGCTCCGGGCGGGGCCGGGGTCCAGACTGGTGCCTCGGTCCCTCGCCGTGGGAGCCGGAGCTGGGGATCTGGCCGCGCTCATTCTGCAGAGGGTGCGCCGGCCAGCCCGGCAGCGGGGGTGAGTGCTGTCCATGCCCGCGCAGCTCCGGCGCACCGCTCCGGGCGCCGGGGCTGCCCGGCTGGACGACGCCTTCAGGGTGCGGCTGGAGGGCTGCCGCGTCCAGCGGGGCGGCCAAACAGAGCACCAGCACAACGTGCAACTGTGGACACACGAATGTAGCGTGAGCGACGTAGGCATGGCACGCCGATGCTAGTCAGGGTTATCCGAGGAAATCAGGAGGCATAGGGCCGATGTTTCCTCATTGCCATCAGCGGTTTTTTCCGACTGTTTTCCGCAGAATCTGTGCTTCATCGCAAGGAAAATTTGGGCACGCTCATTGCTGTTCAACCTCTTTGTTTGCTTTAAGTTGACCATGAAAAGGAACTGGCACACCCAGGGGTGTCACTTTCTAAAACTGTTTTGGAGGAGGACTAGGTCGATAACGTTGATCTAGTCTACGCATGAAATTTGATTTTTATCTAGATTTCGGTCACTCCAAATTGTGCCCCCGATCTCAAGCGGAAAACGATAAACAGCAAAAGCACTTGTCTTGTTCCAAAATTGGTTTCCTGCTGAAGGGTTATTTTCCATGGCAAACCAATGTGAGACCGCGTTTTGTGAAAAGCTCAGAATAGATGTAATTCACAGAAAAGCGTCTTAATCAATCGACCGGTCGTAATGTCGAACGGCTGGTGTGACGCGTACAGACATGAGACCTTGGCAATGTTTCGTTTACACTGCCGGCATGCACTTATTTAAAAAGGGCACTGCACCCGCCTGATCTTCTCAACAGATATATCAATAACTGGAAGGACAGAGTAGGTAAAGACTGGCAACGGGACGGGCTGCGGTGACCCGTGATGAAAATGGCGCGACCAACGCATAACGCGCGTTGGAAGCTGAAACAAGCAAGAAGGGCCTAAGGGAGTGGCCATTGAAGAAAGCGTTAGACACGATGAAATGAATTCACTCATAGCTAATGGTAAATTTTTTGGTATAAAAGGCTACTCTAGACGACGCAACTGCCCTGTTTACTAAAATGCTCTTCAATGCGTCATTGCCGCATTTTTCATTGTAGTCCTGACTTTGCGCCGACAAACGTCACGCACTAGCTTGACACGCTGACATATAATATTTTTTGACATACTGACATAGAAAAAGATTTTTATTTAGGAATATTTAGCATACACAATAGCACAATTCATTTTATCCAGCATGCTGGATGCGCCCTTTCTGCATACAATGCTGAAACACGACTCTAACCTGACTTTCAGACATGCCACGGCTAAATATCCGACAGATCAACAAATTAGCTCTTTACTTGCTTTCTACACCTCTGAGAACAATACTGCACACAGGTGCGATAGACGCATTGACGACTTCATCATACTTAGGCTAACACAACCAGCATATTAGAATCGAATGCTATTAACTATTAACGCTGGAACATCGACAGCCTCACACTGCATATGTTCGCTGTTATACCAGCGTGCTGTACACTTGTTCATTTTGTAACTCACCTTCATGCTGAGGCTGCGGTACGCTCCCGGCTGCAGTCGGCGCCCGTCCTCCACTGAACAAAACTGTCCGCCTGCACCTATTTTAACCGTAAGGATCTTCATGCTGCCCTTGTGGCGTCTTTTGCATACTTTCCTCGAGGTCCGAGGCGGAAAAGCGCCATGGGAGCGCGCTGGACGCGTCACCCCGGTCACGTCCCCGACCTGCTGATGACGGCCTGACTCACGCTGCCAGCGGGCCGCCTTCTTGACGCCACCGTATACGGCCGCGATCGCTGACCCGTTTTAAGCGTGCCGTCTGTGTCTGAGGTGCGCGGCGCGCCCGAGCCCACAGCGTAGACGGGTCCGTATGGCGTCGCGCGGAGCCGGAGACGGAAGGAAGGAGAATGTCGGCTGGTGGAGATCGCTCTCAGGCCATCTGCGTCGGCGGAAATCACGAGTCACGTTAACATCCTTTTCCGCTGGAAGAGCTTCGTCATGAGGGGTCCGCTGGCACAGGCAGTAACTGGAGCGCTCTGATGTGCGCGTCCAGTGGGAAGGCGGAGCGGGAGAGGCACTTGGAAAGAAGAATAGATGACATAAAGTAGACACAACACGGTCGCTAAGTTTGTATAAATATCATGATACCATGTAAAGCCATACGGCATCACTCACATCACTCTTACCGTCACAGAGAAAATGAAGTGATTCAAACACCACTACATTTAATCTTGAGGAAGTAATACCTTGACATTCCAAGGTCAAACCGAGGTCGGGACCAGCCTGCTTTTTCTTGGGTAGTTTCTTTGTTGTTTTGCTTTGCGTTGAGGGGTAGTTTCTGATTCCTTTCACTCATTTCAATTGCCTTGCTAACAGGGACCGTAACAGACATCTTACGCGGACTTCATAGTCGTCGGTCACTTCATACAGTCGGCCACTGACTTAAAAAGACCTAGGTCGGCCTTTCGCTTTTAGGAACATTGCGCCTAGCGTAACCCTTGAGGCTTATTCAAATGGAACTAATGAAGACATTTTCGTAGGTTTTTCGTCACCTTGACATTCCAAGGTCAAAAAAGATCGCTGACCTAAATGAGAACCAGTGAACTTTTGCTTAGAACAGGTATCTAAGTTCCAGGTGATTGCATGGTGAGGCACGGAAATACCTCGCATTCAACCTGGAGCTTGATCTTGTTTGACCTTTTTAGTGCGGAAATGATAACATAAAAACTTCAACTTTAAGTCAAAGTAAATTGACAACAGATCAATCCACCCTGTCAGTTAAGTGTCTCTAAGCTCTCTTAGTTCTTGAGATGTCAGGGGAGAGTTGGCACCCACCCGAGCGTGTGGTATTCCATCAGCCACCCGGTCGCGTGCTAATCAGCAGTTTGTCAAAGTTTATTATTGACCTATCTTCACGGATGGCGCAATACCAAGTGTGCCTCACCCCTTATCTCGACATATAACTTCATGATCACATTTTTAGAAATATATGCTGACCATTGAATGCAAAGCTATTCCAGCCAATAGTTCAATACATTACATTCACCATGGTAACAGCCTCCTTTATTTTCTAAATAGAGGAACGTGGAGCTAGCTGATTCGTTTTACATGAAGGTGATCATCCAACTTCATATACCTTCCACTGCCAGTGTTAAAATATTCGGCCACTTGGGTGGCAACGATGTCCATATTTCTTCGTGTTATACACCCCGGCTTGGGCTCACTGCCTGTGCCCCCCCCCCCCCCCCTCCTTGCTCAAAATCAGCCAATCAGCATCGCGCCGGGCTGCTGTCAACCCAGCATCTAAGCGCCTTAGGCTGGACAATCGGGCTGAGCAGGTCAGATGTCTGGGCTTAAGGTCAAAGGACAACAAATTAGTGCCAGCGAATAGCGTGCGGGGGCCGCCAGAGAGTCAGGATTCTTTTAGCATGAATCCGTATTTACATCCTGCACACCCTACGGGGTGAATTTTGGAGCGCCATGGACGGCTGGCTGCAAGGGCTACGACCCGGTGATGTGGAATCACAATGACGACACGCTTAAACCGTATGCCGTGGATTTTCCCAGAACTAGTCCACAGTATCAGAGTGCCGTTCGCACGGAAGTCCATTTTTGCCAGACGTGGTTAGCGTTATTTCCCGCGAGGCTTAGTCGGACGAGCGCTCGAACAGTTTCCTGCATTCTCAGGAAATATTTACCGTGGATTAGCCGAGCTCTTCGTTTGGTTTTAACGCGCAGTGGTTTAACGTTCGATTTATGGAACCAACGAATGACGCGTTGTTTATGCCTTCACTAGATTGCAAGCATGTAGGCAACCGTGGTGGTGCTCGATGGATGTCTATAGACATCTAAATACCTTACGTTTGCTTGTTCGCTATAGTCGGCTAGCGCACACGTACGCTAGGTCATTATAATCATGGTTGCTCACACACACTAGCGCTGTAATATAGACACCCATCAGGCTTCATGTAGATGCTTCTAGAGATACTACACATTATCATGCGATGACATATGATGAGTATGATGAGCCTGCGTCAAAACTCTCATTATTTCGAACAGATTTCACTTTACCTACCATTCCATCCGCGTACGCCAAAACGGAGTTAAGACAACGCACTTACGCTTCAGTGGCAGCATTGTTTATAATAGCCCAGGTTAGCACAGAGCGCAGCCAACTGAACAAAAATATCGCCAGGCATATGCTGTCAATATTGTCACTCGTCAAACAGAAATATTGTCAATAAGCATGAATGCAACTTCTTTGCTCTACTTGCTCCCCTGGCAACTCAAAACCGGTGTTTGTCATGCCCACTGGCCGTCTCCCTGCCCAACGCCGACTTTGGACACTCAAAATGTTGAACCCTCTTCACATCGATTCATGAGACGACATGGGCACACGCGTGTAGGTTAAGCGGAAGAGACCCCAGCCGAAGAGACTGGTCCGTGCCAATGTGTGGCCGGTCCGGGATCATGCAAGCTGCGCTGCCTCATTCTGAACTTCAGTCACGAGCTTGGGGCATGAAAACGGCCGGAATGGAGCCGGGCAGTCGGAGGAAATTGTATCATTTTAAAAATATGTGCCCGCGTGCTAGTGATGCAGATCTGGGTCCTCCGTTCACTGATATGATGCGCTGACAGAGCGGCTGATATCCAATGTTAAAAGTCATCCTTGTGTTAAGCACACTCGTTAAGTCAGAATTACAGGCAGCTTTGTACCGATGTGTTGTTCGAGTCACTGTACATCACGCTGCTGAACTAATCGTGAAAACAGCGTGGTCCGTGCTTTGTTGTCCCGTATGCATCTGGAACGTCCGGTGCGGGATGTGCTAAGGTTAAAACATGCAGACCGTAGTTAGTGTTTGGGAACGTTGTTAAAGCTTTCATTAAGTAACTGAAAACGCTGGCTCCTGTAAAGTCGGAAAACTTGACCTCACAGAGTAGGTTTGCACTAGACACTCAACTGCAGCTTGCTGTTTTTGATACGCGTCAGAGAAGATGTGGACTAAGCAATGCAATGGATACTGTTTGTTGGCGTCAGAAAACCAGTCGAGATTTTGCAATTTAAGCGACAGAGCAGACTGCACGTGGAACGTTGCACGCTCCAGAGATATTCAATTCAAGAGGACTGTCCGGATAAAACTGGTGATGTACACATGCCTTTATTGGTTCCTTCAGATACAGCACAAACATTCCATTTGGCACATTGTGCATCCCAGTGATGGCCGATCCAAAATGGCCGTCAGGATAGAACTGGTTACCTGTACATGTCTTTTATTCGTTTGTTCATTTAGGCGGCAAGCTTGATGGCGCAGAAATACTCACCTGCATACATGTATGCATTGTACTCCACCTGCTCTACCTTCTCAGGCGCATAAAATATCATCGTATCGTGGGACCTTCTAAGGCCTTATGTCTGGCGTGCCTCAAAGAAATCGCATCACTTGATCCGTTCAAATCACACAACGCTTCATGGTAAAGGCGTAGGCTATTTCAGCCGGTCGTTTTAGCTCCCGAATAACTTGGCTCATCACACAGTGCCACGTCCTGTGCGTTGTCAAGAAATACCACATTTCGCGCGAACACAAGATCTCACCGCATTCTATCGTCTATTTAACCATCCACTTCAAGGATTGAAATGTGCGCTACCAACTGCATAAAGAGAAGACTCCTTCCGAGTGGGCTGCATCGTCGCTACCCATGCGCCATTCACAGTTTCCAGAAGTATTTTTTCTCGTGCAGCCAGACAGCCACCACCAGCCAGCAGAGCACGCCCAGAGGGCCTCGGCCAGCCGCCACAGGTGGCTGTCCATGGCGCCGTACTCCCACTGGAACGGGAACAGCTCGAACGCCATCATGTGACCCACGTACATCAGCAGCGCGTTCCTTCCTGAAACAGACCGTGGGGGAACAGTCAGCCGGCTTCCTGCCCAGAGCGGGCGGTGGGGGAACGATCACCCGCGTTCCGGCCTGGAGCGGACTGCGGAGGAACGGTCAGCCGGCTTCCTGCCCAGAGCAGGCCGTGGGGGGGGGGGAACGATACTCTGCGTTCCGGCCTGGAATGGACGGCGGGGAACGGTCAGCCATCACGGGACGGCACCGGCGTCACACCGAGAGGGATACATTTGAGCTACGATAGTTATGATTGTTATGAGGATGCTACGATATTTCAGATGACAGCGCAATTGTTGATGATTCGGCAAACGGAGAAGGGGAAGCGGTACGTAGCTGTGTCCGATACGCTGCTCAAATGCGCTGTATTTTCCGAAAGGGACGGGCGTGGGGCATGCGCACATGCATTCGGAATGATCTTACAGCGCTGCGTTAAGCCAACTGTATGCTCATTTTCGGGTGCTGTCAGGAAAGGAAAGCTTTCTTATAACTGAGAGGGGTTACAGTGTGGCTGTTATCGGGCCGAGTGGGCCGTAACCTGATGTGTACCTCCGAGAGAACCGAAGGGGGCTGCAATTACCTAGAGCTAACAGAAAAAGTGGTCAGTGCAACATTACCACGCAACTACAGCAACTGCTAAAGGGTTATGGCATGCCCTTCACCTCTGAAAAGTGATGAAGTGGCGTAGAATAAGCCATATGGAATGAAACCAGGTTGGAAAACATGAGCCGACACCAACGCACAACCAAACAATTTAATGGGTTGCAACTAGCAACAAAAACGAAGAAAGTTAAAAGTCCAAAAGACACGCTTCGATCCCGAACATCACGGCTCATGCGCTATGCGTGGATGTTATTGACACCCCCACACATACACACAAACACACCCACACTCATACTCACACCCACATCGCCACCCCTCCAGCCACACCCACTGACCCCCCCTGACAATTACCCTCCCATATGCATATATTTGGGGTGGTGGTGGTTGTGGTATACATACATATGTATGAAATTCCGTGTGTTGTACATAAGCTAGAGAGTTCTGTTTCTTTGTGCAGGGCAGCCAGATATGATTGTTAGTTTAGTACACCACTCAACCTGTCACGTCATAGCGTGGATTACCTGGATAGAAGAACGGGCTTCCGCTCCACCACCTGAGCACGTCCACGGTGACGTAACACAGAATCAGCAGGAAAAATGCAAAACTGGCCGTCAGCAGGGTATAAGAGAGCGACCTGGAAACAAACCGAGTTTGTGAAGCAGTCCTCGTTAGCCTTGAAGTCCTTAGCAGTCCTTGTGAAGCAGTCCTCGTTATCCGCACTTTGCAGACTCGAGACCACAAAACAGGCGTAAAATGTGGAGGACTTGCACTCCATAACTGGATTATTCCAGAGCTGATCGTCCTTTGGAACACACTACTGCCCCTACGACACGCAATGGAAGTGATTCTGGTCGGTCTGCAAGCCCCTGGATACGCCCCGCGTTGAGCCTGGTACCAGCGGCCGCCATACGGAGTTTTCGATCACTTGGGGCGGCGTCTTTACAGACAAGGTCGGCTACACGACACGCGCTGTGGCCATGTTCCCCGCTCGACTGTGTTGCAGAACTCGCGCTTCAGGAATTTCTCTCGGAGAGCTTTTCATTCTTCCGAAGAATGAATCCGCAAGCCAGTTACTGAGTTTTTTATGCCAGCGTACATCTCAATCATTACCAAGAAGGAAAATGATGCCATGTCGTGGGTAAATTGAGGGCTGTTAGAATGCCGACTGATACAACAAAACCACACATTCCATGACACATACTGCAATGACACTGACTGTTTCGTGAAACACTTTGAAACGGAATGAACGGAAATGTCACAGAACGCCGTTCACCATCGCTTCAGCCACCGCAAAGTGATGTTTGGAGTCGGATCTCAAAGTGTAGATGCGAAACGTTTTCCTATATACCTAAATTCTTACGTTTTTCCTCATGCGGCGACACGTATCAAGCTAAGTGTTGCCTGCTATGTTAAGAACAACACGGGAAAATGAAGGTAAACTTTGTCTGCGGCCGGACGTTGATTCCCCGGCCAGCATAACGCACCAGATGTTCTTGTTCACGGGGATGAGGCCGCCGTCCTGAGAGCAGCCGCAGAGGGCTGCGGCGGCGGCACCGGTCAGCAGGCCCCAGGCGGCCCAGCGCCGCAGCCGGGCCGGCCAGGTGCGGTACAGGTGCAGCGTCATGCCAGCCTGCACCCCCAGGAACACGCTCACGCACGACATCAGCACGCCTGCCGAGAAGGCACGGACGGGCCGTCAGCAGGCAGCGGCAGCTGGGTTTCAGTAAATGGATTAAAGAGTAAATGACCACACAAGGTTCAAGTTAGTCAGGTGTTTGAATAGATGCATTGCCTTCGCCGGTCTCCACTTACCTAAAAATCCCTCCGGGTCAAAGGCACCGGAACCGTAAATATGCTTTGCAGTTGGATTCTGATAGATATGCGCATCGCCTGCAATCAATCGGTCCACGTAACCTGCAGCGCCACCTATGCATGACCCCGGAACACTGGCGTTGTCATACAGACCACCAGGACCCAGGTAGCCCCTGAAAAGGAAATGTACAAGTGCTTTATCAAACCTTGTCGATGGCCTAGATATCTTGTGCTTGGATTTTCAATAAACCAGGCTCTTCAAGGAATCGCACCGCATTTCGGGATATTATTGCGTGTCGCACGGAAATAATGCGTTTTTGGCTCCATATTCATCGTGCATTAACAGTTTAGCCTGGGAGGTCAAGAAACCACTGACTACTAACGTGACGCTGAAAATCCGACGAGGGCAAGTGTGGGGCTCGTAAGGACTGGCGGATGGAGTGCGACAGGTCCGTACAGTACACATGCCGGGCTGTCGGGCGCCGGGAGGCAGGTCCGCCTGCGCCTGCCTACCTGATGAGGGACTGCTGGCACGGGAAGACAGCCTGACAAGCTCGTGCGGTGAGGAGACAGGTTCATGTGGTGGTGAAACAGCCTCGTGCGGTGGTGAGGCAAGCTCGTGCGGTGGGGAGACCGGTATGTGGGTGGGTGAGACAAGCCTCGTGCGGTGGTGAGACAGCCTCGTGCGGTGGGGAGACCAGGTTTATGTGGTGGTGAGGACAAGCCTCGTCGGTGGTGAGACAGCCTCGTGCGGTGGGGAGACCGGTTCATGTGTGGTTGAGACAGCCTCGTGCGGTGGTGAGGACAGCCTCGGATGCGGTGGGGAGACAGGTTTATGTGGTGGTGAGACAGCCTCGATCGGTTGGTGAGACAGACCTCGTGCGGTGGGGAGACCGGTTCATGTGTGGTGAGACAGCCCTCGTTGCGGTGGTGAGACCAGCCTCGTGCGGTGGTGGAGACCGGTTATGTGGTGGTGAGACAGCCTCGTGCGGTGGTGAGACAGGCTCCGGGGCGGTAGGGAGACCGGTTCATAGTCGGTGTGGAGATAGGCTCATGCGGTGGGAAAACAGGGCACGTACGATAGTGAGCAGGTCCGTGCAGTAAACGAACAGGATAGTTCGTAAGATGGGGGACGGTCTGTTGCGGTAGGGGGGGGGGGGTGAGGTGACTTCGTGCAGTGGATGATAGGGTCGTGCGGTAAGCGACAGCCTCGTGCGGTAAGAGACAGGCTTGTGCGGTGGGCAGACAGCCTCGTGCGGCAAGAGACAGGCTCGTGCGGTAAGAGACAGGCTCGTGCGGCAAGAGACAGGCTCAGACGGTGATGAGACAGGCTCAGGCGGTGGGAAGACAGGCCCGCGCGGTAAGAGACAGGCTCGTGCGGTGGTGAGACAGGCCTCGTGCGGTGGTGACAGAGGTTCGTGCGATGGCGAGACAAGCTCGTGCTCTGGTGAGACAGGCCCGTGCGGTACTCACGTTGGACAGCCGGGCACTGGCAGGTAGAAGGTGACAGCCGTGTGCCCGGCCACAATAGCCAGCGCCAGAAGCCACTGCGGCCACAGACTGGTGACGTCACAGACAGCGGCTCGGATCCCGCCACCCTGCAATCAACAGCCAATGAATGCACCCCAGACGGGCCCTCCAAAATCCCGCCCAGCTGGCAGCTAGCGGACAACGCCTCGTCCAAGCCGAGACAAGACAGCTCCCGACCTGTATGCAATTGAGGGTTTACGACGAACCCAGCTGCTGAGGCTACAAGGCGTCGCCTCTCACCCGGGCAGGAAGGGCGAGCACCGCGGGGAATCGAACCCCGTACCCCTGGTTTCCCAGACCAGAGGTACGGTCTCCCCCTCCACAAAAACCTCTGCGGTAGCCATAGATAGCTAATCGACCACGCTCTGTCGGTTGTGGCGCCGTGCAAAGCCCGAGGCTAGAAGGAGGGTGGCTATTGGTGCACAAGAACTCTGCCCATGCCAGATGAGGCCAGCTTTCTCATTCATAGCTGTTATTGAGAGTTGCTTGGAGTCGAACTGGAGCGAACCTTTTGCAGCCGAGGGCGTGTTCCCTTGACGGCACCTCCTCAGAGCGCGAACGCCCTAGTTTCAGCTCGCACGCGCGGGTGCAAAAAGACCGGGCCCTCAGTTTCAGCTCGCACGCGCGGGTGAAAAAAAGAAGGCCCTCAGTTTCAGCTCGCACGCGCGGGTGAAAAAAGACCAGGCCCTCAGTTTCAGCTCTCGCACGCGCGGGTGAAAAAAGACCGGGCCATCAGTTTCAGCCCGCACGCGCGGGTGAAAAAGACCAGGCCCACGCACATTAGCACAGAATAAACACCTAGCAGGCTCAACCGCTTTCTGGATCGTCTTCTGTAAACAGAGTCAGCCATGGTGAATCGTGTCTCCTCTAGAAGGTCTTATCTGCCTGACAAAATTTCTGAAGGAGTGCAGGCGCCACCAGGCTTCCTCCAATATGGGACGAGTAGAACGAGCGATCAAGCAAATGCTAGCTTCCACCGTCCGGGCTTGCGACAAATATTGGCTGCAGGCCCCACCAAGACAACTGAACACCGTCTTCCCACACATCTGACAGCTCAAAACCGCAGACGGTCGAACACCATCTTCCATTCCTATTACGGCTCAAAATCCCTGACGGTCGAACGCCATCTCCCACACATATTACAACTAAAAAACCCAGACGGTCGAATACCATCTCCCACACATCTCACAGCTCACAACCGCAGACAGGTCAAACACCATCTTCCACACATCTCACAGCTCACAACCGCAGACGATCAAACACCATCTCTCACACATCTCGCAGCTCAAGACCGCAGAAAGACCGAACAGCATTTCCTACACATCTCACAGCTCGCAGCCACAGACGGTAAAATGCCATCCCCCTCACATCTCGCAACTCACAACCGCACACGGTCGAACACCATCTCCCACGAATCTCACAGCTCCCACCTTGACGACAGATGTGATGGTGGTGGGTGAAACAGAACTCGCACCAACCAAACCTTCAAGCGGGGGCAGGGCTAAACAAAGGGATGTTGCCAAACCCATCCAAAAAATACACTAAAGAACATATCCATCCCCGGCTTGGTCCCATTTTCCCCTAAATAAGTGAAAAGAGACTGAAGCTCCCAGCTGAAGAAGAGGCTGCTCCTCTGAGCGAAGGATTCCATTCCAGCTTAAGATTCCAGCCTGAGAAGCCTCTCCAGCATACTTTATGCCAGTTAGCTGAAAAACCTCACTCACAAGAATACACTTCACTGAAATTGTAGCCTTCTCTGAGGTAAACCAAAGGCTATAAAATGCATGGTACTATCTTGACGTGCCTCATAAAAGCTGTACGCAAACTGGAACACCAAAGCGACAAAAGACTAGCGTAAAATGCCTGGGACCCTATGGGCTTTGATGCTATCTCTCCAAGTCCTTTGCAACCAATCTAAGCATCCATCAGATCACCGAAAGTCAGGTTTTCTAGTCATTGTTAAAAAGGCGTCTTCAGAAGGCTCGGTCTAGCCTCCCTCCAAGGAACGGGCCTGGCGAGCATCCGGAACCCACCAATGTTCAAGGAAACTATGTACGCGATTACATCTACGTTATACAGCCGCTAGATCGTTGGAAAGCCCGATGGCACTGTCGGCGGTGACTGACCTCGGGCAGTCGGGGCCGGCGAGCCATGGCGGGTAGGGTGGCCAGAGCCATAACCAGGTAAGTGACGGCGAACCGCTGCAGCACGCCCGGTACACGGTACGTCTCGAGGCGCATGTAGCCGCCCAGAGAGTTCAGCACCACGCCGATCAGCAGCAGCCACCAGGAACGCTGAAGGTCAGGCGGATGTCAGCCACAGCCAACAGGAGCGCTGAAGGTCAGGCGGATGTTAGCCACAGTCACCAGGAGCGCTACGGGTCACACGGATATCAGCAAGCAGTCACCAGGAGAGCTACGAGTCACACAGATGTCAGCCACAGTCACCAGGAGAGCTACGGGTCACACGGATGCTAGCCAGCAGTCACCAGGAGAGCTACGGGTCAAACGAATGTCAGCCACGGTCACCAGGAGCGCTACGGGTCACACGGATGTCAGCCACGGTCACCAGGAGAGCTACGATCACACTGAATGTCAGCCACAGGTCACCAGGAGCGTCTACGGGGTCACATGATGTCAGCCACGGTCACCAGGGAGAGCTACGGGTCACAAGAATGTCAGCCACGGTCACCAGGAGAGCTACGGTCACATGGTGTCAGCCACAGTCACCAGGAAGAGCTACGGTCACACGGATGTCAGCCACAGTCACCAGGAGAGCTACGGGTCACCTGATGTCAGTCACAGTCACCAGGAGCGCTACAGATCACAACGGATTCAGTCACAGTCACCAGGAGCGCTGCAGTCACACGGATGTCCAGCCACAGTCACCAGGAGCGCTACGGATCACACGGAATGTCAGTCCACAGTCACCAGGAGCGCTACGGATCACACGGATGTCAGCCACAGTCACCAGGAGCGCTGCAGGTCACACGGATGTCAGCCACAGTCACCAGGAGCGCTACCAGGTCACACGGATGTCAGTCACAGCCACCAGAGAGCTACGGGTCACATGATGTCAGCCACAGCCACCAGGAGTATAGCTGTGACTGACATTAGTTAACATCCGCTGACGTCAACTACAACTGCCACGGCAGCTCACTCGAGGTTGCAATACACTGGTGTCATGAGGTGCAGTTCTTGGGCAATCCAGACGGCAGTGATGCTCCGTATTTAGTTCCGGGCCGAATTGTAAAAGCTGTTGAGGTTGCTGAGGCTAATATTGCTAAATGACAGCGTGTTTTATATCACGAGCTGAACCGGCAACATTTTTCGTATCGAGCTTGTGACATGTCCAGTCCTCAAGTCCTCGGCCCATGCCGTGATCATAACAAACTCGCGTTATCTCTGCACGTCTCTGGCGTGTCATTATTGGATAGTTTTGCATTCTATGGCGAAAAAGCATGAGCTTCTCATGCTTGCGAGGAGTTAACCCAACTACGTATGTATGTATACGAGACATTCAGGCCTTTTGCTTAACACATGAACTCACCTTGAAAATGTGGTAAATGATTTTGGTCATCGATTTCTCCTTCCGAATTTGCGATCCGAGTGACAAAGGTATGCAAACACCCATTATCCACATAAACCTGGAAACACCCATGCCCATCAGTAATTCAAGCGCTTGCTAGTAGTCATACATCAGGTACGTCAATGGTCATCCCCTCATTTGCTGGAAATCACGAAATGTATCTAACAGAGGGCATGGCCGAAACTACACATTTACAGTGCACGATGCACATACCACGTATCCACAAAAAATGCATGCCTGCTAGTTCCCACCATTTGCGACTGTCATGCAAGCGAATCGCTTCAAACAGGAAACGGCTCGGCCGCGTAACTGTCGCATGGCCGTCCGCGCGTGCGCCTTACCAGGGGAAGACGAGGTCAGCCACGAGCAGGCCGTTCCAGGCGGCGTGCTCGAAGAACCAGTACTGGCCCTGCCACTCGTTGACGAAGATCATCAGCAAGATGGTGATCCTGACCCACAAGACAGCGCCGTCATCAGATCGAGGTGTCGGGGCTCACGCATGCAATATTTGTTTGAAGTCATTTTAAGAAAAAAATCTGGATTTTGAAATTTCAGTACATTTTGTAACTGATTCAAGGCTATCTGCGTGCTGTGCTTGACAAAGAAAGCACTTTTAAGGCCGATTAAAGGGCTTGGACTGGACTTCAGTCTAACTTTGAGAGGAGTCGGGTGGGGAGTTTCGGGTGAGGAGTCGATTGACCGCTCACAGGTTTTTCCATCAAAATGTCCGAAAGGTCTGACGTAGCTACGCCAAATTTTGCACAGCTGTAGGCAGTTCAATAGGGAATCGTTTGTTTAAATAAAACTAGCTACACCTTGTAAGGTCACTGGCCTATGGCAGGTCAAAGTCAGGCCGTGGCAGTCAGCGAAAGTTATTTCTAGGGGAATCGTTTAATCTGATGCGGCAGCGGGGAGGTAGACGAAGTCATGCATCTCTGAGATGGTTAATTAGGTCACAAACCAATTAAATTTATAATTGCAAGAAATTCAATTGTCATATTGCCAGGTGCAAAGGCAAGACCGAAGTTAACACTGACCTGGATGTCTGCTCAAAAGTTTGCATTGTGTGGTACTTTCTGGTACTCATTTCAAATTCACTCATGACAGTGACCGTTCACGTTCACGTTCACGTTCACACGTTCCATTAACTTTTAAAGGTCAGAGTAGGTCACTGATCTGAAATAACGCAGGTCAGCAATTTGTGTTAGGAATGTACCACCCAGCGTATTCCCCGACGCTTATTTGAACGCCAAAATATGAGCAATCTCGTAGGTTTTTGGTCACCTTGACCTTTTGAGGTCAAACGAGATCACTGACCATAAATGGACGCCATGAACCTTTTGCGTAGAACGGTTAACGTTGGTAACATGAGGAGGTCTGAGGCACTTGTCAGTACTGGTCACACAGTCAGTACACACACACAGTCCGGAGTCTGACCTCTTTACGTTATTTAACCCCGAGATCATGACCTAGCAACCTCCAATTTCGACACGAGTGATTTCACATGCGTGCAACTCACCCTGTGAATTTGTTGTTTCTGGTTGTCTTAGTTTTTGTGATCTTGGGAACCCAATTGACCCCCTCCCCGCCCGAGCCAAGGGTACTGCCTCGGCCACCCGGGCGCGTGTTGGCTTCAGAGCACCCAGCACGCAGTTCAACACAGCGAGACATTAACTCTCCGAAAAAGCGATGAAACAACACACATACTCTGTTGCGCAGTGGCCGTGGTCCAGCGACCATTATGTTTAGACGCCGTGCATAACCCCCCGCGGACGTAAACCCTGACTCGGATACTAACCCTCTGAACACGTCAAGCGCGGCCAGCCTCGCTGACTTCTGCTTCGAGTCGAGCCTCTCGGGAAGCTCGCCAGATGGCAGGTCAGAGCCGTCGTTCCAGCAACGCCGGAGTCTGGCCGCGACGCAGGACCATAGGCCGTGTATCGTTGCTAGCACGAGCAAGACCACGGCAAAAATCCACAGCGCTGCAGAAAAAAACAGGCCGCGCCGAGTGACGAGGGTTCTGATGCGTATCGAGAGCGGCTGCAATGCCATAAATGGCCAAAGCTTCGTGACAAAGCGAGGGGAAACGTTGCGCTGTTCTTGCTGGACTTCCCGTGTTGCAGGTGTATGTCACTGCTGTGAAGGCTTGTCGGCTCTCTTGCAAGTATTCTACACCTCCCAGTGATATGATAGAGCGATACGAAAACGGATAAAAAAGGCAGTTAAGAAGCATTCGCGACAAAGAATGGCGTGCTCCACAACTGTACAGTGAAAAGTATTTCAAGGGCACACCCAACATCGGATAAGTTCCTCATGCGTGACAACAAAAAAAAGCAAGAAGAAAAAACGGAGCCTCACAGACTGCGTGCCGCGGGCCTTTCATCTATCACAATCCATTCATCATAGAAGGCGCATCGTCTAACCTTCTGCAAGCAGGGCCCCGTTCGAAGGAAATCAGATTCACGCATTCTGGGAAGCACGTTCACGCTCTCATTGTGGTAATCAGAGTAAGTTAATTTCGGCCATGTACTCTAGCTGAGAGCAACGTACCCCAACACCACCACGGCACGGAGCATTTTCAGACACAGTTCCTGCACGAACTCTCCTGCCGTTCTCCCTGCCTCTCCCAGTGTGATGACCTGGCCTTTGAACCGTGCTGTTTTCGTTTTTTGAAGCTGATGACATGCTCCCGGCCATATCTCGCGCGCGGCACACTCACGGGTGTAGATGTTGTTCGGCTGCTGGAGCGTGCTGAGGGTGCAGTCGGACGAGCTGACGGCCAGGCTGTAGACGCCCCTGTCCCCCAGCCCGGCATGCAGGGCACACAGCTCATTCCTGCCGAAAGGTGCACGGCGTCGTCAGACAGTGCGACCTCACGCCAGGGCCTCAGCGGCGGGGCGATGGTGGCGAAACGTGCGTCACGAGAGCTTACGCCTGCTGTGCACGGCTGTAGGGCATTGAGCACCAGCACCAACAGGCGGCTCGTCCAAACCCAGGTGCAGTCAAGGGACGCCAACAAACCATAGTGCGCAACACTACCAAAGCAACAAGCACAAGTGCAAGTGCTCAGTGCAACAAAACATGAATCACTTTGTACACAAAATTGCGAGTATCTGTGGGAGTTTGAAAGTGTCATTTTTTGCAGAACATAAAGCTGCAAGTTAAGGTGAACATCATAATAAGGCCGATGCTTAAGTGCGCCACTCCCGTAGCAGTGTGGGATGTCGGGCTGCTTTGTGTGCAAGATGACTAGGTGCTCAAGATCATTCGGTTATTCAAACATCGTCTGTATGATTACTTGTCTGAGTCTACGGAGGACACGTATTCGGCGTCGCTGTTCTTAACCGCTAGCATCCATCCTCGTTTAGTGTTGAACTTGAAGGTGTAGTTTTGACCCGCGTCAAGGAGTCCCAACAGCTTATACGGACACTGGAACACGTATGGGAATTAGAAACATGTCGCGCATAAAGCAATGCTCTACAAGTCCCACGGAATCGTACAGTTAACAAAGATCCATGGCAAATTCTGCTCTAGTGACAAAGGCACACAAATGCCAAACATTGATACGTCAATGCTCACAGGAAAGTCCACAAAAAGAGAACAATGCATATCATGCGCTCTGAATTCGGCGGCACCCAGAACTTTTGTTGCTTCAGTGAGTGCGACAAGAATGTTTCGGCCACAAAAACCAACTGCCGGAAGGCATGCAGTCATTTGATCGCGTGGTTCTCAATGTTTCAACAGTAAGTGCAGCTGTTTATGGCGACGCTTGTCTTCCAAGCTGCACCTAGCATCGCCGCCGCGCAGCCAGCGGCCAGCGGCGCTGCTCGCCGCACAGCGCGATGCTGGGCCCAGCAGAGCGGCCGCCAGCCGTGGCGTACCCTGTAGCAGTCATCGCTGAGCCGGTACAGGCCCACACGGGTGTCAGCAATGCTTGACAGTACGCTCAGCAAGGCTTCGTCCAGGCCCAGCATCTCCGGACTGACACCGGCTGATGACGACCCCATGGTGGCGCTGCGCATAGAACCGTGCCGATGTCAAACGGGTAACAGTGCGCACACTCCATTCCGCTCATCACAGGAAATCATGTAACGTTCACGCTTCTGAGCACGCGCACGGACTCATGCATGGCCGCCTCACAGCTTACCACTAGATTGTCAGTTCTGGTCCGTTCGCTTTTTGTCAGTGTGTGTCACGTCCGCTATGTCTTTGCAATCTGCACGTGGAGAAGGTGATCGTCAGTTGTTCATTAAAAGCAGTCAGTTAATCTTAAAAGTGATGGGACCCGTTTGAAGTGGTAAGAACGCCTGCTGGTTGTTCAAAGAAACACCATTACCCCTGCCACTTACACCATCACTACCGTTACAATCATCACCATTATCATCCTATCATAAACACGAGTATCATCATCGCCATTGCCATCACCTTAATAATAGTAATAGCAACGACAGCAATACTACCACTACTACTAATAATGATAGTAATGATTCTAATCAGCATCATCAACGGTATTATTCTTATAATACCTCCTCTTCTTTTTATGATAATAATAATAATGCTAATAATAATAGTAATACTAACACCAATACCAATACAAGTACTACTTATAATTATTATCATCATCCTCATCATTATTATTATCATCAGAATTGCCATCGGAGGCGGAAGGCGGGTCAACATCGTTACATTAGCGGCACCATACATCGCAGACATACGCTCAAAGCACACCAATATAGACCAAGGTGCTCAAAATTGAGCCAGGAGCACACCTGCCCAATTTTGGTGTCGCCATTACGCATGGTCCTTATCTGTTTGAGGTTATAAAGGTAAAACGTGTGATTTTCAGTGAAATTTGACTCTGAACCTGGCAAAAGGGAGTCAATTATTAATCTAAAGACAAATCAACAGGTACCAGTCGCGAGAACTCGTTTGGGACCATTCCACTGGTGTTTTTGGCTAAGCTCTATCTGTATTACTTTGGAAACGTCAGGAGGGGGGAGGGGGCATCAACTCCCCCCGTCAGTCCGCGTCATGAATAGCGACGAATCAGGACGAGGGTTACCAAGATAAGTTGGCGTGTTGCGCGACATGTGGACCCCGGAAGTATGGCCTGTTCGACGCATGTGGGTTTGTGGACCCACAGACCCTTGTTTACAGAAGCGAAATATGTGATGTGTCAAAAACCGGTGACTACAGTAAAGTACGATCAGGAGATGTATGTAGCGGTTGAGCACGAATACCAAAAAATGAAGGCAATGGCGCCAAAAACATGCGTCCAGCGGGACATGCCAATAACAGCACAGATTGAGGTCCTCACTTTCTCCCTAGAATGAACAGGTGACTGCCAGTCGATACCTCAATCATAACCTTCGACGATGTGAACCTCCCGCACGGGCATATGGTCAAACATGTTGGCGGTAGGCGCCTGCCTGTGCCAGCTGGCGGCAGGTGCGCCGCTGCCATGCAGTAACGTAACACAGCACAGACAGCCTGTTGCAACGGATTCACACTCCAGCAAGGACCGAGAATGAGCAGCGACGTTTGGTGCCTCACTGTGAGAATTACCAACGGAAGATACGCAATTCTCGCATAGAGGGAGCTTGTTACCGATTTGTCTGATAGAGGGCCCAATAACCGCCTTTTATATAGGATCTGAAAACAGAGGCATTGTGCGAATGTCCCAAATTCGAGCGTGACAGCCATAAGCCAGCGTGCACTTCATCAAAATGAACAAAATTAACTCGATCATGAAATTCTTTCACTGCAAGCACATTAGACCAAACTAGCATTGAACAAGTCAAAAGTGTTGTTTCTATGGGTTTTGTTGTCAAACGTGACCAGTGACAACACTCCAATGCAACAGAAACCGCCATTTAAAACAACACGCTTGACATACGCATAGACAACGCGCCTCCTGATCATAGAAATCAAGCCTACTCAGCGTCGGCGTACTCACCATCAGCGCAGTCTGTCTTCAGGTGAGAGGGGAGGTCGGGGAGGGGGGGGGGGGGATAACGACGGCCACCCCTGTGACCAGTCTCACCTGCCCTCTCGCTCAGGGGCGCGCGTCTTTGTCCGTCCGCGACGTGTCACTGGCCGTTTCTGGTCCTGGATCTGACACGCTTCTTGCGCCGCAGCCGTCTCCTCACCCCCTCGCCGGCGGTTGAATGGAAGTACGTGGGGCCCCACCAGTCCAGGCGCCTCCCCAGCAGGTCAGGGTCAAGTCAGGACGGAAAAACTGAATGATGGGGTTCTCGAAGGCTGTCAAATGGAGGCTCTCTCCCTCCTCTCTCTCTCCCTCTCTCTCTCCTCTCTCTGTCCTCTGTCGCTCTGTCTTTCCCTCCTTTCTCTCCCCCCCTAACGTGTGGTGTGTGTGTGTGTGTGTGTGTGTGTGTGTGTGTGTGTGGTGTGTGTGTGTGGTGTGTGTGGTGTGTGGTGTGGTGTGTGTGTGTGTGTTGGTGTGTGTGTGGCTGTGTGTGTGGTGTGTGTGTGTGTTGTGTGTGTGGTGTGTGTGTGGTGTGTGTGTGTGTGTGTGTGTTGTGTGTGTGTGTGTGTGTGTGTGTGTGTGTGTGTGGGTGTGTGTGTGTGTGTGTGTGTGTGCGCGTACGTGTGTGGTGTCGCTCTCTCTCTCTCTCTCTCCTCTCTCTCTCCCTCTCCTCTCTCCCCTCTCTCTCTCTGTGCGCGTGTGTGCGTGTGTGTCTCCCTCTCCCTCTCTCTCTCTCTCTCTCTCTCTCTCTCTCTCTCTCTCTCCCTCTCTTTCTCCCTGCGTCGGACGATTGCAGCACTTACTCCTGAGGTTACTGCGCCTCCGCCGGCACGCTAAGCACTGCTACAACGAGCGAGCCTCAGTAAGATCTCCGTGCCGTTCAAAGGTACAGTGGAGCGCGCTAACGTTTTAGACAGTGTGGTCAACCAATTTTGGCCATGAATTCCCTTTCCCCATTTCTAGAGGTTCCTGGCAGGCAGGATATGCCGTTACCAGAAACGCTATTTTATCCATCATATTTGTTTTGCCATGTTTCCAAAGGCCTTCACGTTGTGATGAAAATTAATTCCGTCATCACTCACTGCACTCGTTTCGACGGCCAAAACGCCAAAAATATGTACCACAATGGCTATCAAATAAGGCGTTGATGGCATCTATATCATACAACTAAAACGACAAAAGATGCTCTCACCACACATTAATCCCACGATCGGCACGGCAAAAGCGTTTCCCCAATGAGATTGTCAGCACATCTCTCACTCAGCACTCATTATACAATTTTTCCGTAAGCTTTATACACACCTCCGGGACACTGACATTTCCGGGGCAACACCCATTTGCTGTAACAGCGACATTCTGGCTACCGTCCTTTTTATCCTAACCTTCTGTAGCTTTTTATAGCGAAGTTCTCTTTTAGACCTGGCCGATTTAAGTTTCCTTCTCTTGTTGATTCTTCTTGAGCAGGATAATTTCTTGGACCCTTGCTGGTGATCGGGGAGGTAGGGCGAATATCTTTGGGGGGTTCAAGATCGGTCGTACAATGACAGCTTACTTTCGGATTGTGAACCGTCAAAAAACACCATGGGATCCGGGATATGAGTGGGGGATGGGTGTTGTCTTTAGTCGATGAATATTGAGAACAACGATCCAAGCAAGAGAAGCAGGATCAGGGAAGGGAGGCAGGGCAAGCCTCAGGGATTTGGGCACAGTGACATATGTGGCAATCTCAACAGACAAAAAAAGTATCTTTTTCCTGCTGGCAGTGGTAAGAACAAAACATTTCTATTTTTTGCCTTTTATTTTTTAGATAGTCATGAGAACCGGGTTTGGTATTTCACTTTTGTCTGAGGCGAAGCGGTCGGCTGGGCTTTCCGAGCAGTTACACGCCGTGTATGCCAAGAGCCGAGTCCCCTGCCGGTCAGCCCAAACACAGGAGTGATGCCAGTAAATGAGAGCATTTTTCAACGGATTTCAGTAGCCGTACCTGGTCAGGGAGCCAGGAGATGCTTCAGCGCAGACGATGCTCTTGATGCTGATCCGGGTCAGAGACGCCGGTGGGTCGCGGCCGCCTCTAATGCCTCGGTCTTGTTCATGCAAGAGGGACGGGTCTAACACCAGGTTCTTCTGCAGCGCCCAGCCACTGCCAAGAGGTCCAAGGAACGGGAGGCCAGGATGACTGTCGGGCGTTGAGAGATTGAATGAGTGATGATGAGTTGGAGTTTTAGGGCGCACAACGGTAAATGGTCATGCAGCGCCCATAGCTGGAGGAGGGGGGTGCGGGGGGGGGGGGGGGGCAGATTGAAGGCCTCGGACACGCCCGTCTCAGTTCGTATTCACCTGCAGGTGATCTCCGTACCCAAACATACAGGTTCAAAGAGCGTTACTCCAATATAACCCTTTGCCATGCGCTGATCTAATGAAGCATCGTGCGTGTATGGCGAAGATGCCGCAGTGATGAAGTCGACAACAGCTGGATTGTGAGCGCGCTCGCAGAGCCGGTTTCGAACTGCAAATTCAAGCCAAAATAACCAGCAACAAGACCAAAACTGTCTTGTGGCAAAAGGGGGCGATGACCTTACCGCCAATGCAGCGGTGACAGCATCAATAACGCTCGCATCGTGAACTGCATTGAACACCAACCGCCCGCGACGCCACGTAGTTGCTGTCGCTTTGCCAGCGTTGATCTGTCGCGACAGCCGCAGCCCCAGCCGGTCCTTTCTCCCAGCCCTGCAGATGACCTTGAGCTACACTGACTGAAGCGCTGCAACGGTGACCCACTGCAATGTTGCAGCAGGACCTCGCCCGTGCTCTCGATGCATACCACGCCCAAAGGGCAGCGACGCTTCCAAGGTTCGAACACACGATCGCGGGAGGTAAGCTGCTTCACTGGTCATGTTGCGCAACAGCCTGCTGCTCGGGTTTGGCAGATCAGCTTCTGCTCGGCTTTGGCAGATCAGCTTCTGTTCGGCTTTGGCAGATCAGCTTCCACCCGACTTCGGCAGATCAGCTTCCGCCCAACTTTGGCAGATCAGCTTCTGCTCGGCTTTGGCAGATCAGCTTCCGCCCAACTTTGGCAGATCAGCTTCCGCCCGGCTTTGGCGGATCGGCTGCTGGCCGGCTTTGACAGACCAGCTGCAGCTCTCAATGTCTCAGCTTCATCTGAAGTAACGCTCTGCTCTATGCGGTAGGCTGCGGACTGTTCAGTCGGTTGGGAGAAGCACCTGCCTCTTTCGCTAGGAAAGCAAAGTGCGCGTCTTTCCCTCTCACGCTGGTTGTCTTTCACGTTGCACTAGGTTTTGACTTTCGTTTACATTGACCACGTCTATGGATCTATGGCATTTTGAACTCACCTTTAGTTCAGATCACCATATTGCCGGTCGACTTGAGGCTCCGCTGATGCTTTGCTATCGCTCCAAGCGAAACTGATTGTTGTAGTCACTGCGTGGTCTAAGATCAAGTTTCGGGTAAACCTGTTTTATGCCATGCAGATTCGTTAACTACGTCGTTAATAGGCCATCGGGCCACGCTCACGCCTGTGGACTATGCGTGACCGGGAACTTCAGTCGGAGTTTCACGCAATTGCGTGGAATGTGCGCAGTACTTCCCACAGAATACGGATACGCGCCGGTTTAACAGAATAAACTGCCATCCTTGAAGTACGTCTTTCTCTTAGAGGTGCTGTTTCTCCGTGTCAAACACCTGGCAGAGCAAACATTTCGGAGGAAACAATATAGAAGCCTTATGGTCAAGTGGTCAGCTTGCCTTCCGTTCCCAAGTGGGACCCGGGTTGGAAACTCGGTGACACCACGGCCCCAAAACACCATTTGGACTTTGCAGCCGCTGGTGCCCCAAGAACGGGGCGCAACGACGTGCGTTGCGTCACTTTGAAGCCAGGAAGTAACATCCGAAGAACGTGGTACCTTCATTCTGCTTGCCTGCATGATACGTTATTAAGACAAAAGCAAAAGAAATGAGCGGTGTCGCCGCCGGCGCCAAGACCACTGATGCTGAAACCTGAACAGCTAAACTATTTCAGAGACGCCACATGCTTGAAGAAGCCGTCCAATGTTAACTGGGATGGTTACACGTCTTTCGTTGAGCCTCTGATATCAGCCATCTCCTTTCAACGTAATTCTAATGCGATTCTTAAAACATGGGGGGCAGTTTTACCCAATCCAAAACGACACCGACAAACCTACCAGCGCATTTTATCTACCTTGGACTACATGCAAGACGTACGCTGCTCACAAACGTTTTTCATAACATTCTCAAAGTCGTGGCGAGAGCACAACGTGTTTGAAACGATGCCGAACGCTGCCACACGCTTCTTCTCTCCTATACGTTGTCAACAAGAAACAAAACAAAAATATGGTCGAACTCCTATGCCGATGCACCATAACAGTGCGTGGAATACGTACCCGGCCGTAAACAGCGGACAACGAACATACAATGCTGCTTCGTAAACTACGCTTCACTGTCAAAGACGGTAACAAATCGCTCATCTCCATCAGCAGATGCCATAAGAAACACAGAGAAGGCAACATGGTTAAATATAAATAACGGAAGGTCGCATGATGACGTCACCATCCAGCCGAGTCTCGCCAGAGCGACAGCGGACGAACTGCAGGTTTCGTCCACACTTTTGCCAAAGCGTCCACATTCAGTGGGGTCCAAACGCAGCTGTCCCGATACTGAGACGTCTGCGCTCGGCTGGCTGCCGGCGGACCTGGTGAGCAGAGACGCCGCCAGCGGAGGGGCCCGGAGCGCGGCCACACGCAGGGACAACACACGACACCCGGCTCTCCGGCACGCACAGCGCCACCGGCCGCGTTACACTGGCCGGCGGACAGGCCGCAGCCGAACTGTGGTACGCCGATTCCAGTGCACCGAGGCCTCGGGTCACCACCGCCTGCCGCAGCGATCGGCACCGGCCGGCCGCCGACTACAGCGCACGCAGGTGGGCTCCTGACAGCCGGCCGCCGACTCGAGCCGACTCCAGCGGCACGCAGGTGGGCTCCTGACAGCCGGCGGCCGACTCGAGCCGACTCCAGCGCACGCAGGTGGGCTCCTGACAGCCGGCGGCCGACTCGAGCCGACTCCAGCGCACGCAGGTGGGCTCCTGACAGCCGGCGGCGACTCGAGCCGACTCCAGCGCACGCAGGTGGGCTCCTGACAGCCGGCGGCCGACTCGAGCCGACTCCAGCGCACGCAGGTGGGCTCCTGACAGCCGGCGGCCGACTCGAGCCGACTCCAGCGCACGCAGGTGGGCTCCTGACAGCCGGCGGCCGACTCGAGCCGACTCCAGCGCACGCAGGTGGGCTCTGACAGCCGGCGGCCGACTCGAGCCGACTCCAGCGCACGCAGGTGGGCTCTTGACAGCCGGCGGCCGACTCGAGCCGACTCCAGCGCACGCAGGTGGACTCCTGACAGCCGGCGGCCGACTCGAGCCGACTCCAGCGCACGCAGGTGGGCTCCTGACGGCCGGCGGCCGACTCGAGCCGACTCCAGCGCACGCAGGTGGACTCCTGGCAGCTGGCGACCGACTTAGGCGGCTGTGTCAAAGAAGCTATCGATCATGGCTGAGATTTGCGCCGGCGTGTAGCGCACGTACTTGTCCTTGTTCTTGGAAAACGTCACGCTGCCGTATCTGGGGACGAACGGCATATATCAAAATCAGCACCAGCTCCGCCGTAATTTTTAGCAGGCAGTACTGTAACAGCTTGAATATGGATCTTACGGGCCACCCCACTGTCTCAAACTGTAGCACTTATGAGCACCCGACGACGAGCTGAAGAGATTAGCAATCATATCATTTTTGAGTGTTCTGAAAGAGCGCGAGAATTAAGAGCTTTGCTCCTGGTTGACTAGTTAAAATATACACAGGAGCAAGGGGCAAAACCGTCCCTTTTATCGAAAGGACACGTCCACCTAGAAGTGGCACAAAGGTCAGACTGTCCACCAAAGGCCACATTTTTGGGGAGGGGGAGGCCGCTATGCCCTTGCCGTGTACACACAGAACGGAAAAAGACGCAACCACCCGTTAGATTCTAGGTTTTGTAGCGTATGCGAATGTCGCTTTTCGTACACATTATGCAATATTTTGGGAACTAAGGCGTCATATAGTAAGCACGACACCGCACAGATAGTAAACGCGTCATAAGAACTCATCCCTGCGAATTTCGTTCGTGGGCATATGGTTCAGCCGTGGACCTCACCTGTCGTAAAAGCTGGCGTACTTCGGCAGCACGAACTCCTTGTTGTCACGCTTGAGCGACTCGCGCAGCTGAACGTCGGGTATGGAGTACTCGCGCTGCAGTCGACACAGCTCCTCCATCTCACGGTTAAACGCCTGCGGACAGGCGGCGGCGGCCTGTGCACTGCTGCAACAGCGACGGCTGGCGCGCGCGGCTCAGGGGGCGGCCGCGTTACCGATAGTTGAAGAGCATCGTCGTCAACGCTCACTTCGCGCTCGGATTTCTATAACAAAACGTTCTGCGCATTAACTGGCTTTCACCTAGATCCTACGCGATCCTATTAAACAGCCACGCAGCGGCCGCGCTGCTTAGCTCTCCGCTACGCCCTTTCACCTGTCACTCGTGACGGCTACTCAGGATATTGCAGGACTTGCTGCACAAAGCCAGCCCGCCGTTAAGCCCCTGTGTGGCAGAAGATCCCACGGTAATCTGCGCCGTTTCGCGTTAGAGTCGTATGCAGTATAGACTGTGGAATGAACGTGCCGTGGAGTGGCATGCGGTAGGGGGTAGTACGCGAGGTCGTGTCACGAGGTCGTTCTCTATCACAGTTGTATGGCGACGTGTCAAACTCACGGCAAACTTCTCCTTGATAGCTTGCTTCTCTTTGTCCGAGAGTTTGTCGATGTCCAGACGGAAGGACGGGATGTCCTCGGTAAAAGTCATGGCCTGCAGCACGCGGCTCCAGCTGCCGACACGGAGGTCACGAGGTCAGTCGGAGGTTACGGGGTCAAAGTGGGCCATGAGGTCAGACAGAGTCGAGGGACAAGCCATCCCACTTGCGTGACGCGGTGCCTTTCTGAATGGAGTCTGAAATTGTGTACCTTAGCTGTACTCCAACCCAAATGACACATTTTAACCGACCACTTGCACCCCGCAAACACGCCACAGGATGTCGCTGGGCCTCTCGAGCGCCCCACCTCTGGGAGTAGAGCCGCTTCTGTTCCATTATCAGCGTGCTGTAGGCGCCTTCAGCACCGGGCTCAGAGAGCGAGACCAGCTCGAGCAGGCCCGAGTGCTGCGTACACCGCAGGATGTAGTGGTAGTTGTTCAGCCGGAAGACCGCCCGCAAATACGGGTCACTGTCGGCACGATCAGGTCAGGTCAGCACTGAGAATCTGCGGTCAGGCCATGACACGAAGCTGTGGGCGGACCACATGACACAAGGTCGATTGAGGCGGGGTGATGTCAAGTTACGGCCACTGAAACCAAGGCGGGTCAGACTGACTTCGATCAAGGTCAAATGACTGGTCAGTTGGGTTGTCTTTCATCCATATAGTATACACACAGCACAAACCATTCGTCAAATATCAGAATATCATACCTTCAGTGATTCGCCCGAGAAATATGTTAACGTTCCAAGAAAGGGCATTCGGCGCGGCACAGGGGAGTTAAACGGGGCGTACGTGACGCCTTGGAAGCGAATCCTAACTCAAAAGTGAGTAGTGGCACAAAAGTACCTGCACAAAAGTATCTAACACAAAAATCATCACATCGGAGACCCGGGTTTCAATGCTGCCCGTGACAAAATTTTGACCGATCGCCTCGGTGCGAGGTAGTCACGCTACCCGTCCCGGCATTGGCGTAATAATTGAGAATGGGTGCAGCACGTTGTGAACATTGCAAGCTATGACTTTTGGAGGCTGCGAGCTTGGATGTTATGGACTGCGCCAATGGGTAAAGAAGTGAACGCATTTTGGATGTCATGAACGCTGGATGCTGCGATTTGGGATGACATGAGAACTGGGCGCCACGATCTTGAACGCTTTCATGGTTCCCCGAAATGATCATAAATTGGACTCAACCTATTGGATAATTAATTCCCCATCCATTCAATTCGATATTACAGCGTTATTGGATTTGTCGATCAACAGCCACGGGGCCATACCACGGCGATCCATCGGGGACGACCGCGCCGCCTGTGCAGGTCCCACGAATACACACGCCTGTCATGGACACCAACGTTCACGAGCCAAGACCGTGTGCGGACCCACCTGTACTGTTCGGAGGCGTTCGCCAGGGACTGGCCCAGCGCCGAGAGCACCTTCTTGATGTAGACGCCGAGCAGCGCCTTGTTCTTGTCGACGCGCGACGTGGTGACGATGTCGTAGTTGGCGTGCTGGCACAGCATCCAGCCCACCGTGTCCGTGTATTCCACCTGACACACCAGCCGGTCAGTATCACAGCCAGGGTCGAGGGCACAGCTAGGGGCAGGATCAGAGATACAGCTGGTCAGGTCAGGGTCACTAATGGCCAGATCTCAGAAGTGACAAGTCTGATCAGTGCCCGGGTCGAGGCCACGCCTGGGGCGAGGGTCCGGGCCAGGTCTGATCAGAGCAGAAGTCGGGGACGCGGATGGGGTAAGGGTCCGGATCAGGTCTGATTGGAGCCCAGGCCGGGGCCACGGCCGGGTTAGGGGTCCGAGTCAGGTCTGATCAGAGCCTGGGTCCGGGTCAGGTCTGATCAGAGCCCAGGTCGGAATCACGTCTGGGGTGAGGGTCCAAGTCAGGTCTGAGCAGAACCTGAGTCGGGGACACGGCTGGGTCGAGGGTCCGAGTCAGGTCTGATCAGATCCCAGGTCGAGATCACGGCTGGGGTGAGGGCCCAGGTCAGGTTCAGATTATCGGCAGCGCCCGTGACAACACAAGTAGTCAGTCTGCCCGCCCCTGATCGGCACATGTTGCGCAGGGCATCAAACACAGCCCGACCAGCCAGGCCGCAGGCCAAATCAGACTCATAATGTCTCCTCGGGCGTCATACACTGGCTGGATGATACGCCGAAAACCTCTGGGCAAAGGAAACAGTTTTGCTTAGCAACGACTTACAGTCAGGGTCACTCCCGGCATGGTAACTGTGACATTTATAAACAAAGAAAACAAACGACCAGATAAGAACAGTATCACCAGCACACCGCTGTCCTTCACTGCTGTGAAATGTTTGCTTAGTCAGTCACTGTTGGCAAATGTCGACTTTGTCAGTCACTGCTTCACATGTTAATGCTGCCAGTCAACCCGTTGTCAGACATCATAATTGAAATCTCCTGCCGTCACAGCCCGGCGTCAGCGGTGACGATCGAACATCAGCCGCCGCTGCCGCCCGCCGCGCACCAGCTGGTCGCAGAACATGACGACGTTGGAGGCGCGCTGGTGGACGGTGCCGTCGCGGGGCAGCTGCCGATCCGGGTCGTTCATCACCCACTCCATGAAGTCGTCCAGCGACTTGACGCACTGCGCAGGAGGGACGTCCGGTGAGGCGGAACACACGCCAACAGACAGAGGGGCTGCAGCCGGCTATCCGCAGGCCAGGTTGGTACGCACGGGTGGTGAATCACGACGTCCTCCCGGTGTACCCCACCACGGTACCCAGCCGTGCAGGGCATCCATCTCTCGCTATATAAGACGACTTCTCAGACTGATTACACCTCCCCTGG
Organism: Pollicipes pollicipes; assembly: GCF_011947565.3. Lineage (NCBI taxonomy): Eukaryota > Metazoa > Arthropoda > Thecostraca > Pollicipedomorpha > Pollicipedidae > Pollicipes > Pollicipes pollicipes. The sequence goes on from NW_023597055.1 coordinate 22,599,408, forward strand.
TCCGTCTGGAATTATGACGATTACATCGGCCACTCCTCATCAGTCTCTCACCGAGGGTACCACAGAAACCAACTCCGCCGCCAGTCGGACTCGACCTCATGACGTCAAGCCGCAGCGCAGATTTCCAGCCAGTTAAGCCGTGCCGATTGCCCTAGCCCTTTTCGAGCCCGGCTCCGACCTGCGTCGGCCCTCACCGTCTGGTGGAGGACGTCCACGATGCCCGAGATGCGGTTGCGCACGGTGGGATCGCAGCCCTGCAGGGTGCGTTCAAAGTCGCCCCGCATCGCCATCAGGTGCGACACCAGCGGGAAGAGGTTGAGCACCGGCGCGAAGTCCTGGCGCGCGATGCTGCGTCGCGCCCGGCCCGCCATCGCCTGCGGGCATCCCCGGTCACCGGGTCAGCCGAGGGCGTCACGTGTGCAGCGCTCACGGGAACACGGTCGGCCGAAGAGGCCAAGTATGCATTGGTTACGGGTCGCAGCGCCGCCTCAGGGGGTCAACTGCGCAGCGGTCTAGGGGAACACGGCAAGATAAAGGGTCAAGTCTTCACTGGCTACGGGCCACAACGTCACCTGAGGGGGTCACGTGTGCGGCGGTCACGGGCCGCCGTGTCAGCTCATAGCTTAGCAGTGCTCGGCCAGTACATGAAACAGCTTTAACACACCGCTGGCGACCTACGGCGTGATGACGCCGAAAATCTGGCGTCGCGTCTCAAGCCATGACCACCCGTTTCCCGTAATCGATGTTTGCTAATACCATAGAAACACACATCAGCACCCGTCTCTGCCATTCTGAACGGTCTCGGGCCTCACAAACGCCCCATTAGCGGTGGTCTACCACAGCTACACCGCAGCCACCGACGGGCGACACCAGGCCGGACCCACCTCCCCGTCGCGGACCACCAGATCCAGCGCGTCCTGAATGATGGCCTGGAAGACGCGCTTCAGCTGGTGCTGCGGCACCAGCGGCGTCAGCTGCGCCAGCTCGTAGCTGAAGAGGCGCAACAGCGCCGACGTCGTGGTCAGGTACGCGTCCACCTCGTGCTCGTCAATCAGGTCTTCCAAGTGATCTGCCGGGGCGAAGGGGCCACGTTATTTTTGGACACTAACTACTGATGTCGTAAGTCACCTCGCACTATGGTGGCAAACGTCTAAGAAAATTCTTGTGGCCGGAATCGGGCCGCGGACCTTCCGATCCAGAGCCAACAACCTGCCCGCTCGGCCACTCACGCCGCTGTCTGGGCGCGGGAGAAGCCAAGTTAACACATGATTATGTGCGAGGACGTCTACAAACAGACCCAAGGAAAAATAAACAACATGCAGGGTCACCTTCAATTCGCCTATTACAGCGCTTTACGCTTATTACGCTGAGCATTGCAGCTGGCCTCGCAGTCCAGGTAACCCCACCCCGGCCTGCTGTGGATGTCACCCCCCCCCCCCCCCCCCCCCCCGGCACTGACCCTGCTGGGTGCGGGATGGAGCGGCGTTCAGCTGCACACCGGCCTGCTATGGGTGTTCCCTGGACACTGACCCTGCTGGGTGCGGGACGGAGCGGTGCTCAGCTGCACACCGGCCTGCTGTGGGTGCCACCCCCTCCCCCGACACTGACCCTGCTGGGTGCGGGATGGAGCGGTGCCCAGCTGCACCCCAGCCTGCGACAGTGACTTGTGCGCCCGCTGCAGCATCCGGTTGGCCTTCTTCTCCAGCCGGCTGGCGATCCTGCGCGGCGCGCGCGGCCGGCCCCCGCCCAGCGGCGTCAGGTCCGCACGCGACCGCGACATCTGTGACAGGCCACCCGGGCCGGTCATCACCCATGACGTCAGGTCCGCACGCGACCGCGACATCTGTGACAGGCTACCCGGGCCGGTCATCACTCATGACGTCATCCTGTTGTCAGTCTAACCCCTGCCAATGCTGGGTCAGGTCACATCGGGACACCTGCAGAGCGACACCGATTCCCAACACGCGGAGACATGCACCTCTTCCGCTTGGTCTGCACCGCTCGAGCTACGAGTCTGTACCGTCACGGAAAGACCGGCTAAACCGTACCGGGTCGTGAGACGTCACAAGCTCAGGGCCAAGGTCCGACGGTCGGCCGCGGCTGGGCCACCGAGGCTGACCGTGTGACTGCGCTACATGTGACCCCGGACTGACCTGGCCGAGACCGGCCGGCGACTGCGTGTCGCTCGACTTGGCGCTGGTGTTGCTGCGGGACTTGTGGTGCTTCTTTAGCGCTTGGATCGTCCTGCCGGCCGGTCCGGGGCAGGGCGGCAGCGGTCACAAGCGGGGTCGTAGCAGGGGGCAGGGGAAGGCGCCAGTCGAGGTCAAGCAGCGTGCGACGCCATGGCAGAGCGGCGACACGGAGCCGGCCCATTTACATAGCCCCTCCCCCCCCCCCCCCCGACGTAATGCGAGACAATGAAATGAACAACCCATCGACCGAAGAAAACGAATTCGTCAGAGCTGATGGGGCGGCCGGCTACTCGGCCGAACCACGTGACCCACCGGACGATGATGCCAGCACGCAGGCGGGCGTACGAGCTCATGTAGGCGTCGCTGTTGTGGCTGGAGAGCCAGTTGGCGATCAGCCGCACGTCCAGCATCACGTTCTCGGGGATGTCGAACACGTAGCTCTCCGACGGCGGTCCTGCCGGCCAGTCGGGCTCGGTTGACGGCCGGGTTGGGCCAGGGCGGCCGCGCCAGCCGCGCGGTCCTGGCGCACGCGCCCCGCCGCTGCGGTCAGGCGGCGCCGCTGTCTCGGCTTCCGGTACCGGGCCGCGGGGTCACGTGAGCGCATGAGGTCGGTCGCACGTGGCCATTGCGCAGAGGGAAGTCCCACGCCCGCCACAGCACGACGCTTCACCGGCCTGGCGTTCGCGATTGCCGCCAGCAGCAGACCGGCCGCGACTCAGCTCTCTTCACGCGCAACACATCCCTGATCCAGGCGGCGAGGCAGTCCTCCACTGCACCTGCCTGTTTGTCGCACATTACTACACATAGCGCCCACCTCTACAGCGGCCAAGCGAGTGCATGGCCGACTTCTGCCAGCACCCAGCGCGGTGTGACAATATTTCACCACTCTGCAGCAGGGGTGTTGATGTCTTTCATACTACTGGACCCCCGGCTCGGCGTTCATGCTTATTGCTCCTCCCCTTGCTCAGGATAGGCCAATTACAGCTCGTGGCCCACTGCCTCTTTGTCCTCCCTCGCTGAGGACTGGCCAATCACATCTTGGGGTTCACTGCCTTTTTCTCCTCCCCTCGCTGAGGATTGGCCAATCAGCATCGAGCCGGACAGCGGTTAACCCGGCATCTAAGCGCCTCGAGCTTGACAAAACGGACGGAAATTTCAGAATGCCAGGGATCAGGGCAGGACAATGGAGCATGAGCAAACCACACGTTGTGCGGGGGGGGGGGCATAATAGGCGTCAGAAGCGTCAGGACAGGACATTATATCACATTCTTGACACCCAACAGGACGGGTTTTGGGCCCTTGACCTTCGACCCGGCCGACCCCTGGCCATACCGAGGTCCTACCTTGACCGTCGTCCTTCTCCAGCAGGTCCAGAACTGCCACCGGCTGCAGCTGTTTGCTGTACTTGGACACCAGGTCGTTGAACTCCTTGTTCAGCAGCTCCATACCTGTACATGATCTCAGCGTGAGGAGGCTCGTGCGGCGTCGAGCACTGGACACGGCATTTCGGACGTGCCATACAATGGCGAAGGGTGCCCGGTAATGAGGCCCACATGCAGCTGGTTGCTCTTCAGCGCATGCCAAGCCATTCCAGCCCCCACGCTCGAGTGAACCGAAGTGACACCGCTCTTTCCTGAGCACCTAGCCATCGCGCCACATAAGTGATGAGCACATAAAGTAAGAAGTATACACAAGAAGCAACACATCAGTTGCTTTCACCACCAGCAGAGTGCAGAGGTACCCCAAAGCCGGTCATGCCAGCGTCCTTGGCCGGTCGTGATACGCAGCTGTCTTCACTTTGCAGCGCTTTCAACCACCTATCATGGACCTTTGCGTCCCAATTTTTCATGGCGACTGCGGCGTAGGACGCATGAGAAAACATTCCACCGCGAGTCCCGAAGTCAACAGCTGGCGGCCATCAGTAATGCGTTGTACTACAGACCGACGCCGTCTGGGTCAACAGGGAAAGATAGCGACTGAGCGAGAAAGTGCCGCAAAGCGGCAATGCCGGATGCAAATGAATCTGCTTTTTTTATGTTCTGCCCCTTAACGTGCTTGTACAAGACACTTGGGGCAAGAGACATTCTGGACACACCACCCGCATTTAACGGTGGTGGTAACGCCGATGAGAACTACTGACATCGATAACGACACTCGTGACAACGGCAGGGTACGGAGAAGGGGAGGGACCGACCCGTGGTGAAGAGCAGCATGACGTTCTCCAGCTCCACCGACTGCGAATTGTTGGACTGGAAGAACGTGAGCGCGTCCTGCAGCCGCGCCATGGCCATCAGGTACGTCTCCGTGTTGGTCGCGGCCGGACCTGCCCGTCAGGTCACGCGTCAGGTCAGCGCGAGGTCAAACCGCGGGTCTGGTCAGGGGTTATATAAACTATCTTGTAATGGGCCAGGACAGTGATCAAGTAAGGGCTGGCTAGGGGACTAGGGACTAGACTGATTGGGGACTAGGTCAAGGTTAGGTTACAGATGAGGCTTCACCAGGGGATCAGCACAAGGGACAGAACAAGCTGGGTCAGTGGTGCAGGTGGGGGTCAGGGAAGCTGTCTGGTGACTGGGGAGCTCACAGACACAACACAAAAGAGGTCAGACTTAGGGCAGGGTTAGTGCTCACATCTTGAGTTAGTGCACAGGTCAGTTCCGGGGTCAGGTCATGGGTCGGGTCAAGGTCGAGGCAGGAGTCAGTCAGATCAGGGGTCAGACCAGGGCTCGGGTCAGGAGTCCGGTCAGGGGTCAGCACATCAGATCATTGGTCTGGTCGCGACCCAAACCAGTAGCAATGACACACCCTCCCACCGCGGGAGCTGAGGTGCGTGGTCGGACACAGCTCCTCGACAGACGCCGTGAGGCGCCAGCGCTGTCGCCGGGCGTCCGCACATGATAAAACGAACCCCAACACGTCACAAAACATTTGCACACTGCCAACTGTTACCATTGCGGATGATCGGGTCCACTTCTTTGCTGACGTTGTAGTACGATATGACGTGATCGAAACGACTCAGCGTTTTCTCAACGTCTGAAACAGGACAACAGCTACATCCGCACGCGTTGATAGGTCTGTCGGTTAGAGCGTCGCCTCTCGATTCAATGACGGGGCGAGTGATAGTCGCTTTAGGCGCTCGCTATTGGCCCGTGAGTGGTAGGGCCTCTGGCAGGTGGCAGCCCCACCCTGAAGGTAAGGTGGAGGAAGTGACAGGACAGACCATACCAAACATCGCGAAATGCTCGACTTTCGCCGTAAGATTCCGTCCTTGGCACGGAATTTCATAACTAAATGGTGGGGATCGAACGCGACAGCCAATGCTTAGCGTCAACTTTGATCTCAGAAATTCATTCAATCAAAGGGTTCGTATTATTATATAATGCGCTTACTACCATCGGCCACGCGCTGTGTTGGCGCAACAAGCACCGCGTCAGCGCTGATTCTAGAAGTCCATCCAGCTAAAACGTCCAAACTATTTCTTTTTAAAAATAAAAAACATGCCCATTCATGCAGGAAAGGAGCCATCTTTTAAGACGATTCCCATGATTACCTTATAAAAATGACACAAACTTAATAAAGACAACACCAAAGTGGATCCATACTGTTGAATTAGAAGCGAGGATATTCCTGTAAACATACCTATATAACACCATAAAAGAAAGCCACCTGTCAGTGCAAGCCAAATTCAATTTCACGACAGCGATCCCATTTGATGTACTAAATTAAATGCATTTCCCAAACACACCTTTTGTGCACATATGTCAATGTCATGGCTGTACAGCATCACAATCCCCCACACGCACATACAAACGCAGGGCATCCTCGGATGTCCCCTCTGCAACCTGTCCTGTCCTGTCCTGTCCTGTCCTGTCCTGCCCTGCCCTACCCTGCCCTGCCCTGCCCTGCCCTATCTTGCCCTGCCCTGCCCCCCACCCCAGACAGCGCCACCTACTCTGCTTGCGTCGCTGCAGGTTGCCCGTCTCGTGGTAGACGGGCAGCACGGTCTGCTCGAGGCTGGCCAGCCGCCGCTCGAACGAGTCCAGAATGCCGGTCATGCCCTGCGTCAGCTGGTCGCTGGCACGCAGCACCTCACGCACCTTCTCCATCCGCTCCAGCTCCTGACGGCGGCCACGAGCGTGGCGTGGTGACGCGGCGACGCGGAGACACCAGCACTTCCCAGCGGGTCATTAGACGGTATGGTGAGGCCGTGACATGGTGACAGAATGATCAACAGAGGTACCTGCTTTGTTGTGACATTGTAAATGATGGAAAAATGTCCAACACATGCACTCCATTGTACACAAACCCTGCCATTCACAGAGGCACCAATCCACATCACATCTATGAAAATGCCTTTGGTAAAAGGATTTCTGGAATAAGTTCATAGAGCTCAAAGACCTGAATAGCACCATTGCTTTATTGGAAAAAAACATACTGCCACATTGTTCCATGGGCAACAAGATGCCACAGTGTAGGCTGGCTGTTGTCCAATCTCGCAGCAGCATATTCTGGATATGTCCACAGATGGGGTGAGCTCTATGTAAGGCATAGGATTTTCCCAACAAAGATGGGGGATCCACAATGAGCAGTTGTATTATGGCCTTGCACAACACTGATAGCATTTGATTTCAGAGGTTGGAGCATTTCAGGAAAACTGTCCAGCTACCAAACCAGAATAGAGCTTACAAATTCAGCCATTTGGACAGAGTATAGTCTATGCTTGACAAGAGCTTGGATCACAATGCTCAACCAAGTGCCTCATGTATCAAACTTAATAAACAAACATAATATTTATAGAGAAATCAAGAAGCTCCTTTACAGGAGGGCTCATGTGAAATATTGAAACACAATGTTGCTATTTAATTCTTATTTAATAATGAATTGGCTGAAACATCTGAAACATCTGACAGAAAGACAAATGTAGAAAGAGCACAGGCACAATGCAGAGTGCCCACAATTGGGTGTGCATGCACCCCTAATGCTGAATAGCACCTTTCCTGTATGGGAAAAAAACATACTGCCACATTGTTCCATGGGCAACAAGATGCCACAGTGTAGGCTGGCTGTTGTCCAATCTCGCAGCAGCATATTCTGGATATGTCCACAGATGGGGTGAGCTCTATGTAAGGCATAGGATTTTCCCAACAAAGATGGGGGATCCACAATGAGCAGTTGTATTATGGCCTTGCACAACACTGATAGCATTTGATTTCAGAGGCTGGAGCATTTCAGGAAAACTGTCCAGCTACCAAACCAGAATAGAGCTTACAAATTCAGCCATTTGGACAGAGTATAGTCTATGCTTGACAAGAGCTTGGATCACAATGCTCAACCAAGTGCCTCATGTATCAAACTTAATAAACAAACATAATATTTATAGAGAAATCAAGAAGCTCCTTTACAGGAGGGCTCATGTGAAATATTGAAACACAATGTTGCTATTTAATTCTTATTTAATAATGAATTGGCTGAAACACAGGAACATCTGACAGAAAGACAAATGTAGAAAGAGCACAGGCACAATGCAGAGTGCCCACAATTGGGTGTGCATGCACCCCTAATGCTAACTGTTTCATGTTTGGAAAGGATGTCTTACAATGAAAAAAAGGTGAGACTACCAAATCTGAATGTTGTTCACATTCTTCCTATGGAAAAGGTGAGTAAAAAGTAAGCAATGTCTTTTATAGGCTAATACTGAAGCTGCAATGTAAAAATTATGCTCCCACAAGTTCAATCCTCATAACAGCTAGAACTGTAAATCTTGCAGCTCTTATAAATCCATACCATGTCAATGCAATGACAGAACAAAACTGTGCGGCCATGCTTTTCATTAAAAGAGTTGTGGATGTAACATATTGAGCATTCTCCCCCAACCACACAAACCTTTTGCAGTTTGACTGCATGGAGATTGGCTGATATTGCTGTCTCTGATGTCTCCATCATTGCCACAATTTCTGGTGAGCTTCAGAAATACAATCTGCAATAAATGGGCAAATGTGACTTCACACTTAACCTCACCTGTGATGATAACAGGAAGTCAACGTTTTCATTACATGATGGGAAATTGACATGGATGAAATTGACATGGATGATTTGCTTGAGAACTGGGTGGGCACTGTCTAGTGCCCTGTTGGTGGGACACTTATAAGTGACAAGGCTACCTGACAAAAATAAATGAGTCAAGCAGCCTGAATACCAGGGGAACCAACAGACCTGGCTACTGGCTATTGACTGCAAACATCACTGCAGTCCCTCTAGCTTTTTGAATGAGCTTTTGTGCATGCACATCCACATATTAGCTTGCATAGTTGAATTTTGAGCAAATTTCAGATTCTGTCAGGTGCAAGTCCATTGGTCTATACTGATATCCCGGTTAATTTGAAATTTGTTCATCAGATGAATTTTGATTATATTCTATTCCCTTTTGGTCCCAAATATATGGGACTTTCAGCACAAGGAAGCTTCAATGATAAAACTGCTTAGGTACACAAATAGAAAAACTACTGAAGAATAAAAATGCATTAACTGATAGCTGTCTGTGACTGGCCCCAATGGGCATGCCCTACAGAGCCAGATAAGTACACCATTACATGCACTCCCCCACATCATTTAGATTTTGTAAGCATATCACCATAAGTGACCATCCAAGAACAATGCTTTGAGAAGTTCAGAGTTCTATAGCCAAAAAGGGTTCCCAGCCAAAGATCTATATTATGCAAGTAACACAATTAAGCTTCAAGGAGTTACCTTTGTCCTGTGAATTACTGGGCACAGATGTTTGGTAACTATGTTCCATCCATGTCTTTATTGTTATATGCAATGTGACATAGTCCTATAAATTATGACCAAAATACCTCAAAGAAATTCATTTGGACCTCGCCCCAACAACCAGGCTGGGTTGATGCAACGCCCACTGCCGCGTAAAAATGATTCGCCTATCTAAATCCTCCTGGAATAAGTGGGCATTCGGCCCAAGGTTGTGTCCTCCCTAGAAACGAACCTAGGTATTAAACACCAATGTGTGTGCTTACAATACCATATACATATCGCCCCATCGCCCACCCAACCCACACCACCTCTGCGTTGACTCCTCTGACTCCACCCAGCCTTGCTTGTGCATGGATTGAGATGAACAACATTGGTTCGTCACAGTTGCGCCAGTGATGATACGAAGTTGTAATGGACAAAATTACAAATAGGTCATCAATTTAAGCTAATTAAATGCTTTGTGAAGCAGCAGTCAGGAAGATGGCGTCACAGATGATTTCCACAATACCAGACATGCATTGTCAGCGTATAGCACACGCACAATAACCGTTTGAACCGACTCGTGAACGTGCCCGGCTGACGGACACGGTATAGATTGTCTTGATTTATAGGGATGCAGGATTATCGCTCTCTTAAATTGGTTGGTGAGAGCCGATAAACTTGAACTGGCCTTCCCGAAAGCTTATTTATTCCCGGATTCCGATTCCTTTAATCTGCGTCTCGAAGTCGACTTCATCTTCAGATAAAAATGTTCAGTGCATTCTACTTTTTGTCATGCCGAGGGTTCCGTGCCCATGTTTGAAACCGATGTGAAGCTGCATTTTCAACAATAGCTTAGAATATGATGCATTCAAAGAACAAAATCTTAGAAAGCCGACCGGCTGTGATTGACGTAAGTAGGTGTCGTGTTTCGTGCATAAATGTTGGCCCCAGATGTAAAAAGGCGGTTTTATACAGAATGACATGACCTGACATGTTCACGTGAGAGGCTATCAAAATACGCATACACTGTCAGGATGAACCTGGCTGTATGCCGCTGAAAATGGGCTGCGCGCCGTTCTCAATAGAAATAAAGGTAATTGAAAAACAAAGAAGGTTAAGGCTGATGACTGCACGGCCACCCGAAACTTGAAGAGGTAGCGCACCCAACGTTTTGACCCGTGTTAAAAGTAAGTTCAACGAGAAAGGTCTTGAATTCCTGGTGTTTTGACGCAATGAGGAGGGAGTTTTAAGGTTAAAAAATCGACCTTCATTATAACAGGAGGTTGCGGTTGACGACGTTATAGATAAGACATTTGCTGTACTGAGAAAGCCCGGGGCTTGGAAGCTGAGCTGATGGTCACATTTCTTCGGAAAAAGGTCGACACCATGCCATTATTTCTTACGCTCTGGGGCACACCGCACAAGATGTAATTACATTGCTCGACACCATTTTTTGCTACAAACCAGGCGGAAGATGTACGGCCGCAACGAGACCACTTCAGGCGATCGAGGGACATCCCTGAATGGGATGTCCCACGGCCGTTGGCACAGACCGCTTCAGGCGATCGAGGGACATCCCTGACTGGGATGTCCCACGGCCGTTGGCACAGACCACTTCAGGCGATCGAGGGACATCCCTGACTGGGATGGCCCGCGGCCGTTGGCACAGACCACTTCAGGCGATCGAGGGACATCCCAGTCAAGGATGGCCCGCGGCCGTTGGCACCGACCACTTCAGGCGATCGAGAGACAAACCTGACTGGGATGGCCCGCGGCCGTTGGCACAGACCGCTTCAGGCGATCGAGGGGCATCCCTGACTGGGGTGGCCCGCGGCCGTTGGCACAGACCACTTCAGGCGATCGAGGGACATCCCTGACTGGGATGTCTCACGGCCGTTGGCACAGACCGCTTCAGGCGATCGAGGGACACCCCTGACTGGGATGGCCCGCGGCTGGTGGCTCAGACCGCTTCAGACGATCGGGGGACACCCCTGACTGGGATGGCCCGCGGCCGGTGGCAGAGGCCGCGCTGACGGCGAGCTGACGCGACAGAGCAGGGTGTGCCGTGCCGTGCATTGCGACACACTATGCTTTTCCCTGCAACATGCGGCCGTTCACAAGGCATTTTACGACCAGATAGAGAGGACAGGGCTTTCGCCACAAGTCGTACTTCGTGTGGACGCTCATTCCAGAAATACATACAATCAAAAGGCTAGGAATAAATCTTTTAAAATGATATGACTGCCTCCACCATGACGCATTACAATTCGGTACACACCAGGTCTGTACTTAAAGACCAGACGAGAACAATAGCCCAACAATTAATCTCCGCGTGGTACAAAATCCTGGTATTTATTAGCGGCGCTGCCGGCACCAGGTAGTTTTGTGGTGTCTTGCTTGGGCCTTGCGAGTTTCGCGTGTAACCATCACCGGCATTCAGGCTTTCGATGACTTAATGCGGGTCCAAATGCTCTGACATGAGCAAAGTGCCATAAATACCGTGCAGGCAGGTATCACCCCATTAGTCCGTCTAGGACTGATTCGGTACCAGCTGTCGTTAGGCGCCGTTGCGCCGAAAATCTTGCAAACCCGTTAGCCACATGTGGACGTTAGAATGACCACAATTTCAGCCGAATGAAAAGCTGTGGTGCTTAAGTGCTGAAATCACCACGCCGAGTCTAAATGCTGAAAACACGGGTGCTGGAAAGCTTAGCTTATTCTTTTTTCGTCAGCAACGCATTTCAGTGCGTTGATTTCATTGCGTTTTGGGCAATGGGCCATATGTTAGGAGAGAAGGACACAACTCTATTCAATTTCCCGGTCCGGACAAAATCCGTAAGAGACAGATGGTAAAAATGGGTCATTAGACCGGAAACTGTCACGGTTCTAGAAAGTGCGAGGCATGAAATAGCCGGTGTACATACCACACGACAGGCATGTCAAGATAAGCTATCTTCGCCACGCAACTTTAGCTGTTACTTGCGACACAACCACGCGTAACGGTACACACATCGTGACAAGGAAAATATGCAGCCAGCTGGGGTTATCCAGATCATCGTATGTCTTCAAACCACAAAACACCATCTTCTGCTTCTTCCTGCACTGGTGCACACTAACTCCCCCCCCGCGTGTTCGACTGCCCGAGCCAAAACTGGAACACTGCACTGCCGCTATGCAAAAATTTGAGAAAATTAGAATGGTAGCTATGTCTTAATGAATTCGCCTTCCAGGGAATCTGTAATTAAAGCTGCGATTTCATTGGTTCATTGGCAATGGAATCTCAGTTATTTCGTTTTCAAAGGGGGTTTTGCACAATTCCACGTTCACCACCGAAAGTTGTTTTGGTCACCGGAGTGGTTAAAATTGGCATGTGGATTCTCACCATCAGGTCCAGCGCGCATCCAGGCGCACACTCGCGGACGTAACAGATCGAATAGTCCATGTGCAGAGGCGATGGGTCACCGTTCAATGGCAGAAGGCATCCGGGCTGGGTCGTCGCTCCGAACGCAGAAAATCAAACAACCGCGTAACAACCGGACTGACCAACCGAGCCGCAGGCAAAATATCAAATCGGCCTTCTGGTAGTCGACTTTCATTCAATGGATGGGTTGAACTGGCTCGGGCGATCCAGCCGAAATGAGAAGTCTAAACGACGACAATGACAAGTTCGCGGATGTTGCGCAAGAGCAATCTGTCTCGCCGACCAGGACGGATGACAGCTGTTGACGAGGTGTCCGGTTGAATGATTGGCGGAGTTTCTGTCTACATTTTCGAGTTCTGTGATCCCGAAGGAATCGTATGTGTGATGTCATGGATGCTTTGTTGGTTGTTTGTAGGATGGTCAGCAATGTATCGGCTGAGTTTGATTACCAGGGTTTTGAAAAAAGTTCATATGGAAAAGTAATTATGCATTGAGCACGTAAACAATGCTCGTGAGCTTATGTACGTCAGGTATGAAGTTCGCATGTCAGGAGCACTTACGTAAAGGCTCATATGGCAGGAGTACGTATGTAAAAGTTTGTATGGCAGAAGCATATGTGAAAATATTATGTATATATATATATATATATATATATAACATATAGTTTTCCATAGGTTGTGTGCAAAAGTTGATAAGCATATTATTGTATGTTATTAAATACGCACGTAAGGTATTGATATTAAGAAGACTGCCAGGAGGAAAAAAGACTGAAGCATCGCACATGCCCATAAACAACTGTATGTAGTAAAGGTCCGTAATGGATAAAATTATCCCCACAAAAGCGCATATTTACAAGTTTGTAAGCACAGGTAATAAAGTAGCAAGTGTGTACAAATATTACTTCTATAAGGAGGGTCCACAGACGGATCGACCATCCGGGTACCAAATGACATACCGTGAGTTCTCAGATTTAGCTATAAAATGATCTCTACGAGATGACTTAAGGCACAGGTTTCACTGCGTAATTTCTAGCTCTATACGGCGTGTATTTAAAAGTGATGGCCTCTGGGCAATATTTGGTCGGTTGCAGACGGAGTCCTAACCACAGCGGGAAAATTTAATCAGGTAAAGCAAGCGCCTTGTCCTACCTAGATCATGGCTAACTTTACATAAGGGATCGTTTCCTATGTGTCACGCTGTTGCCCGTCGTATTCCACAATGGAGCTGACACCCGCCGCGACCGTCAGCTGGCGTCAGTGGCGTGGTCAGCTGGCGTCAGGGGCGAGGTCAGGCGGCGGCAGGCGGAGTGCTCAGCAGAGGCGTCGTCAGGGTGAGAGGTAGAATGAAAGCATGTTTTTGCTTTTTAACACGCGCCCAGCTGGCCAGTTGAATACCACTCCCTCAGGTGTGGGGGGGGGGGGGGGGGGGGGGGGGGGGCGAGGGAGGCACACTAACACACCGAGATCTCAGACACTAAGAAAGCTGGAGACACTAATTTTACAGGGTGTATTTATTTTTACGTAAACTTACTTGGGTCAAAATTTGAGGGTTTTAAGTAATGGTCTTCGGGTCAATTGAGATCAAACAGGTTAAACTCTAGATCTGTGCTGAAAGTGATAAAAAAGCCTTTGGAAGAGGCGAAATTGTCCCCCCCCAGAGCACATGCTAAGCTTCGAATAGCCCTGGTAGGGAGAAATTTAACACCACAATTATCCATAACAGAATTCCCTTGCTTATAAGCAGCAAACCGCCGTTGTACCATACTTACGTATTTTTAAACACTTTTTAACACCCGCGCGAGCAACCGGTTACTTACCACGCGCTCCGGCGCGGGCGGGAGGTGGGGGCCAATTGGACCCCAGTGATCTAAGAATAAAACGAGCTGTATACAACATTCGCAAGGTTGGTTGGCCTGCGTGTGAACTCCCTTTTATGTAAATTTTAAGTTCCTTCATTGCGACATTTGGGTCAAATAAGATAACACAATGTCGAAATTCAGATTGGTGCACGAAGTGCCCCTACACTTCCTCATGCAGCCGCCTAGAGCCTAAATACCTGTTGTTAGCAAAATGTCACTATTGGTTATTTCAGATCAATGATATTGCTTGACCTTTAGAAGGGCATGGCAACCAAAATCTGCGGATTTTTTTTTCGTTTTGATAAGCATCAAGGATTGCGCTAAGCAGTTTATTGCCAAAAACAAGATGTTAATCTGGGTCATTTGAGGTCAGAGACGTACTCTAACATTTGATAAACCCACGAGAGATGCCTGCTGCAGTCTCTGCTTTAAACATTTGAAACGAGCGTCATAGACTATCCCATAAAGCCCAATACCCCATACTCCAGTACAAAGCCGCTTGGTTTTGACCTTAGACTGACCTTCATATCTGTCCCAAGGTCAATAGTTTTTTGTTGCAACCCTGAATTAAATTGCCTAATTGTCTTAGAAGCTATATCAGAGATGCACGGCTTGGTCGTATTTCGTTGAAGTATCAGCTCGAACGATTCCCCAGAAATTGCCCCCACTGTTAGCCACGGCCTGGTTTTGACCTGCCCTAAGTCAGCGACCTTACAGGGTATATCTGAATTTGCATACCAAAAGTTCTGCTCTTCAATTGCTACAGCTACGTAAAGTTTGGCGTGACTTATCCGTTATCCCTATTTATAATCCATTCGGAAATTGTTCTAGGAAACCTTGGGGTGGGCTCAAATTATCCCCACTCTCCACCTAAGCGTATGTCAAATCTCTGTAGGGCATTGTTTGCAGAAAATCGCTCATAAGAGTCAAGCCGCTAGGAAAGAAACGTTTAAGACTTTTAAAAAGTTTTGAAAAGTCTCGCACGGTGATCCTTTGTGAAAACAGCTATCACGAGCTTTTTGACGTTACGAGGTTAAGACCCTAACATACTTTATCGTGACAATCTTAAGGCATACGAAACTCAAGCCGGCGAAAATTGTCATGCGGGCTTTTCCATACCTACCTTTGTCCTCAACTCGACTATCAACGTTCCGGTTGCAAACCTGTTGCCAAAAATTGTTTTACCGGGCGATATACCACGCGGCGTCGGCAGGACGTTGCCTGAACAAGCCAGCGCCGTGTAACTAGCTGCTCTACTCTGAAGGTGCAGGGACATTACGGCACACGACGATGACGCACCTCCGGCCCTGTCCCTGTTCACTGGGCAACACACCTTACGGGCGAGTGTGCCGCAGTGTGATGAAAATGGTGCTGCCACTGGCATCCAATTGTGGGCCCAGCAGGTCCAGACGACACCTGACGCACGCGTGGCGGCTAGGCGACCGTCACGCAGCTGGTTGATTCGGAGACACACCAAAAACACGCGAGGACTTGCGGGAACGCATGCGAAATGATGGTCTACTGCGTATCACTTGGGTACGATCAGATTACCGTGCATCTGCTTACGAGTTCAACATGATATCTAAACAATTAAACAATTCAAATATGTGCTCTCCATATTGAGCTTTACCTAATAAATATAAGATCAAGTCCAACTGTAAGCGGTCTATCTTTTCTTTCTGCACCAGGTGCAAGTCATTTTGGCACGAAGCCGATTTTTGTGCGTTAAACTTCCACGCGCATCCCTAGGTGTCCCGCGGGGCCAGTTAAAAGTAAAACGGAATTGAAATTCACGTGAAAGGGACGACAGACTTATTTTTCCGTGCAGAGTGATCTGCTTTTTACCATATGCGTAGAATCAGCACGGAAAAAAGTCGTCTAATCATGAGAGATTTACACGTTACTGCAATCTTTGCCTGATATCCAACTGCCATTGCATAATGAATGTATTTGTCGCCAGCCTCGCAGACAAATATGGATATAAATACAGCGGGACTCAAACGAGCCATGGACAATTGGAAGCATGCCGCCAAGCCGTTGCACGTAAATGATGGCAGCAGGTACCTGCAGTTGAATCTGAAACCCACATTGTAGGCATACACGCTTCACAAGCACGCTATATATGCACACAAAGAACGACCATGACGGGTCTTTTGGGAGCAGGTTATTGTATGTATGCCGCACGATACCAAGTACAGCTGATCACTGAATGAACACTGATACCAGGCTTTCATCGGAATTGCCAACCTCTATCGATGCCTTGGTATTATTCATGTAGGTAACAACCACGGTCCCTAGCGGATGCCGCCGCAAAACCCGCCTCAGCTAACGTTTGTTACCAGTCAGCTGGCTAACACATGGCCGCGGGTTCCTAACAACCAATCACGTCCGTTTCCGTTCGGGCCGGTGTCTAGCCACAGCGTCGGTAAGGTGACCGCCCCGGCAATGAGACGACCCCAGGTCAGGGGTCAACAAGGGCGCCGCCGGTCAGTTGTGACTTGGGCCTGGTGGAGGGTGGTTTATCATGCTTCAGTGAAATTTTAAGCTTGCAAATACCGTATTATTGTTTTTAATCGTTCTCTAAGCGAATAATCAAGCATGAACGCTATGAGCAACTGCGGGTAAGTTACTGCAGTCTTGCGTGATTCGAATGCCCACGAATTTGCTTACATCCAAGTTAGGTTAGAAGGACCATGCAATTTTATGACACGATGTTCATCGAAAACGTATAATAATTCCACGGCTACCATAGCAGGCCTGCTTCCTAGTTATGGTTAGTGTCATTATAATTTCCTTGCTACATCGAACAGACTGAAAACGGCGTGAGCTCTGCCCACGTACATTTTTGAAGGCTAGGCATGGAGGATGGAATTTCCGCGAAAATTTTATTGAGGATGTTTCACTGTGCAAGGCCCCAGACTCGTTGCCCTTTTATGATGACGTTTATTTCTGTGCTGGTGCTGTTGCTGCGGCTGATGAACATCTCTGAAACTGCATCCTAGTAAGGTCTAGCTGAGGGTTGTCCCTTTGCTTATGTCACAATTCTTTGTTTTAAAGGCCAACCGTGTCAAATGTTTTTCTACATTCCGCCGGATCAATCCGGAGATGCCAACTAGTTTCTTTTGCACTCTTGGTTCCCACACGTGGACGACTTTAAGCCTCATATACGACCGTGGGTTTTTGACAGCTACGTTCGATCTTCACGGCCACGTCAGCTAGCTGTCGTCGAATGTTATACACTGACACTGCCATCGAAATTGGAAAACTGCCCTGGCCCCTCGCAAGGCGAAAATGATGTGTAATTTGCCAGCCGGTTAGACTTGTTATCTGCGTCTGGTCGGGACACCTGGAAACGTCAGATCAATCACTCTCGTTCCTCTGACGCATGGGCCTAGATCATAAATAACGTTGCGCATTTTGGCAGCCTTTCATCCCTTGGTTAGGCACTGGTTACGTGCAGCAATCTCCTCCACTGTTTCCTCTGTTAGAACTTATCTCCTTTAGATTATTTCATACTTATTCGCGGTCCGCATCAGGGTTTAGTTACGCCGTACAACCGTGTTACGCTCCGATTACGCTACATCAAGGCCCCTTTTCACTTACACGCGTAGTGCAATTCATGGACGGCTCCTATAAAGGCCGTCCACTGGTTGTGTAAGAATTTGGTGGCTGACTCGCTGTCGCCTTTTCGAGCCTGTGTGCCATTGCTTTTGGATCTGAGCTGACGTGCTGAGCAGCTGGGTATTGCCAGACTTTTCACCATGCTTTTGCGAGCCATGGGAATGTAAAGCAGCGAATGCACTCGGTAGCAAAGTGCTACTGAGATAGTTTTCAAAATTCACACAACTGACGTTGTAACGTTGCATTTTAGAATACCTCTAAAAACTGTAACGCACCGTTAAAGTCACAAAACTACGCAGAGCTACAACACATGCCTTCGTGAGCGTTGTTTGTGACCAATGCCTTCCATTACTATCGTCTTACTCGGTTTCAATCGCTCAACACATTTTACGTTGACAACTGTCTTTGCGCTCATGTAAATGCAAGTATTCTGGAGCTTGCAGAAGCCATATCTGTTTGGTATTCCGCAGAGCAACTACCTGTTCCCTGAGTCGCAAGATGGCCGCTCGACCGTCAGCGATATCAGCAATAGCAACAATTTGGAGACCTTTCAGAAGATAAACCAGATGCTGGAGAACTCTCTGGATCTCAGCAACCTGGGGGGTGACATCCGGCGACGAGGGATTTCCAACGGTAAGGTTTTAAACCTACTAGACTTCCACCTTCAAACCTCTGGTTTTATGCAGCGAAATCCCGCGATCAGTCTACACAGCTATTTGGTGCGGTCTGCAGCTTAGATAAACTGAATAAATAACGACAATCTTGTTCATATTTATTGGCTGTTTGTGGGTCGGTACGCTCGGTATTTGCTGGCTGCGTTCGAATCATTTATGTAGTATGTGCTGGCTGTTGGCAGGTTCATCTTTTCATTGCGTTATTACTTTTGTAGCATTCCACCAAGCATGGTATTTCGCCGCAGCACTATGAGAAACAATTATTCCAGATGAGTTATGCAATATCTACTTACAAATACGTAGGCGATTGACACTAAGTCGTAGGAATGTTCACCGTAACTAGTGATGTGCTCGCGGTGCTTCGATCAACGAGCTGGGTGACAAAGTGACAGACACAGAGCAACCCGGCAGTCCTTGAAGGGACATTCCTGGCTTATCGCGCACTGTGGAAATCGAGCGCTCGTCTCGCACAAGCTCGTCACGCACACGCAGCAGGCACTGTGCTGTTAAATCTTCGGCGACGGAAGTTCAGTGCTTGGTGATACCTGGTTTGGACTACATTGAGTGTATGATGCGATGAAGATTTTATCTGAATGCTCGAAAATTATCGGCAGTGGCGTGGTCTTCAGAACCAGTTCGCTGAGGTTTCAACATGCTGGCTAAGGTGCCGGTAAACAATACTGTCATCTATATTGACATTGTTTTCATTACATTTCATTCGTTTCATTTCATACATTTTGTTGCATTTCATTTATATACGATGACCGGTCGGTGCAACTGTATCGCAAATGTCTGCCTAGCGTGCTTCAGTTTAGGTTTCAAGGTCGGTGTATAGTAAGAGCCAGGCAGTTGCCATGTGATACGTCGGGCTTCCATCGACTGAAATCTTGAACTTCCCGGAAAAATGCTAGTTAAAATTCTAGTGCACCAATACTGCTATACATGCATCTTGCGTAAGTTGAACCTGGGTTATACATTGTGATACTTGTTTGAAAAATCGAGGTCACGGTCGTTCGCTGGTCGACTATGGATTATTTCAGAAGTCATCCATTCATGCTCACATTGGCAGTAAATAGGGTCGCTTTAACTTAAACCAGCCTTGCACTACAAACAAACTCAGGACCAAAGCTACCTGATATCGACGGAAACCATTGGCGGGGCTTCAACATTACTGGGGCATGTCTGGTTAGAGAGACAGTTCTTTCTGCACACGCCGAATCCCATGCCTCTGTCCAGAAGCGTGGGGTCAAACACCGCCCGCAGCAGGTACTGGCCTCTTAACTCGGCCTGATGGTTTCGAGCTAAGCTTAAAACACACTTTGTGTGCTTTGCAAAAGCCTAGAAATCTTACGATCGCGTCATTTGCAAGTGCATTTTTGTAGGAAACCGATAACTATTGCTGCCTTTCCGCATCCATGGACCACCCGTACGTGGACAAAAACGTCGCGACCATGCCAGATGGTAAGGGATTTGACTTCAGAGGATCTAACTCGTACATATGTTTTCAGTACTATGATTTTTCATACAAATAGAAACTGATCAAAAAGAAGCTATTTGCCCCAGAAGCGCAAAGCAAAAGAACCATTGCCGTTTTTGTACAGGGTTCAGCAGTGTCGAGCGCAGCAACGCTGTCGCCAGCGATGTGCAGCACCGGAGGCATGCGGTATTGGACCTGGTCTCCAAGGGAAACTAGAAACTAAAGCAATACAATGGCAATGATACGGCCGCGTGCGACCAAACGTCCGAGAAAACTATTTTTATCGCATGGTCAATGAGGACACATTCAACCTTGAATGCCTGGTTCTTCCGAGCATTGTGAAATGAGTTCACATGCCGAGTGATATTTAGTGCAACGACAGTAGTTCGTGTGCAGACCCGGCAATTCCTCACATCGCAGTCGATCAATGTGACAGCGTACCGAGTTGAGTCGTTAGTCTTCAGCACAACTGATTAATCGTTATTTAACACATCGTTTAACCAGCACCTTCTGGTACATTGAAGATCATTAACGAGGTATCCGACCTTTGGGGCATATTTCAAGAACATACTATCGTGAAGCCTAAAGACTAGTTATGTCTAATAATAACACTGGGCAGTGCCACCGCAGCACCATCAAGACGCACAGGGATAAAGTGTGATTATTTTCGACTCCGAATTACGCTGCCAACGTTTTGTAACGGAACTACACTGCTTCCATGCAGCCACGACCACTGTCATCATGACAAGCACCGTGCACACCTCTAGTGGTGCGAATAAAAGAACGTTTGTGATTGGCCCAGCGAGCAATGGCCTGTTACCAAGGAGCGCATTGGCTGAAGTTTGAATTAACTCATTACATTGAAGCCAATGTGAGCATCGAAGAGCCATTATGGCAAACGCCGTGGGGGGGGGGGGGGGGGGGGGGAGAAATCAAAGCCATAGGATAAGGTTGTCGTTAAACCCACGAGACACGGCGCCATGTCCGCATATATTTTTGTCTGGTATATCAGGCTTTCGACGAATTGGTTCGTGCTGACACTTTGTGCTGCAAACATTACAGAACACACAGGCTGCAAAAGCAAGCCAAATGAAATGAACTGCCTTCATAGTAAAGGGCAGGAATTGCGATGAAATTCCTCCCGCAGGGACATCTACTTCAACTCGAAATTTTGAGCTTTTCAAATGGATTTCGATCATTTGTTTTGCTGATCCAATCGTACGCGTCTAGTGTAACAATAAGTGTGCAAGTACAAAAAGGTTGGATGCTCTCTTTACACCAGGAGATCGAGCAGAAGCACTTCCTTTATCTTATATCAATGATAGCAGTGTCTTAGTGTAGTACAGGTATGACTTGGTGCATATGTATATACACATATGGCTTAGTGTCTTAGTATAGCACAGTCTCAGACAGACGAGATGGATGGGGATAAACAAGACAATATTCCATATCTGCAGGTAAAGGTGCGGCAAAGACGTACAAAATTAAGTGACGGCAGAACACTGCATTACTGTATTCGCAGCAAAACAGTTCAGTCATTAAGCTATCTGGAGAGGGGGGGGGGGGGGGTGAGGGAGAGCGTCCTGCCAGGTATGAACGTACACCGCTTTGTCAAGATGTGTCTTTTTCCTTAGTCGATCGAACTCAAAGACCGATCTTTTTCATCGGAAGGCATTGACTGTGTCTGTGCCTGCCTGATCAAGAAGCGCCGACTGTCTGTGCCTGCCTGGTCAGGAAGCGCTGACCGTCTGTGCCTGCCTGGTCAGGAAGCGCTGACTGTCTGTACCTGTTTGGTCAGGATGGCTGACTTTGTCTGCATACGTTTTTTCAGACACGTTGAACTGCCGCTCCGCCAGCCTGGAAGTGCGACGCCGGTCGACACAGAACAGCGGTATGCTCCGTCAAACATGCTCCCGTAATCAGTATGTTTTGGACCCGTTTCCGCGACGTGGTCTCTGCGCTCTACACCTTAAGGAGAAGCAGTGGATATCCAGCCAGAAAAGGTTATTTGGATCCTCCTTATGTGTTTTGGAACACGGAGGCTGGGCCACAAACCCACTATACCCATTGTTAAACCTTTTATGACGCAGCATGGCGGGGGCGAGCATTGCAGCTTCGTCGAATTGGGACTTCCAACACGCTCAACGGACCGAGCTCGCTTAAGCTTAAGGTTTCACTTAGTCCACGCTTAGGTCAGCGCAAGTGTCCGCGAATGAGAATTACAGAAGGGCATTCAGCCCACTGACCTTACAGGTTGCACCCAAAACACACATGATCCTTACGTCTCACCTGTCGCATTTGTTTACTCGGAACACGAAATTGCAAACGTGCATTTCGTGCATGAAACGCTGTTTTTGGGGTTGTGACTGCACGGATTAACACACACCCGGGTGGACGGTTGGGTACCCTTCGCTCGCATGGGGATAAGTCAATTTGGCCCCTGAGATTTGGGAACAAAGAAAGCTAGAAACAGCAAATTCACGGTGTGTTGGCCTGTACGTGAACTCGCTTAAGCCAAAGTTTGAGGGTTCTAGGTCTTGGCCTTCGGATTAAATAAGGTCAAAAATGTACAACTACCAAATCCCACAAGCCTTGTTTGAGTTTGTCATTTGAATAAACGACAATTACGCCAGGCGGTGTCCTCCTAAAAACCGCAATGTTGACCTGGTTTTTTTAGTCATTTATCTATTTTGACCTTTAAGAAGTCCATGGCAAGTGTATAATATGGTTTCTGTTATCAATAAATTGGAAATGCGCACCAGAATTGATCTCATACAGCAGCCCCCGGAGTAATAAAACAGGCTCGTTTTGACCTCGGTCTGACCTTCATACCTGATCCTAGGCCAGAAGAGTTTGTCCATTCAATGGGTTTGTGGGCTAAGCAAGTATTTCAGATGTACGGCTCCGTCTTATACTCCGTTGTTGCATTATATTTAACGATTCTCTAAAAATTGGCTTCCCTGGATCCATTGCCGGACTTAAACCTGTCACAGGTCAGCGACCTTACGAGGCACATCCAAATTTTAATACTAAGCGATCCGTTATTTAATTTCCTACAGCTATGCAAAATATGACCCTGCTACGCGGCGCTATTGGGAAACCATTTCATTCCGGAACGACCTTTGGGAGGGGGTCATATTCGCCACCCCACCCAAGCGCGTGCTGAATTAAGCAGCCTGGAAAATAATTGCTTAAAGTTTTGGACTCGAAGGTGCAATTCATGGCGTTGTTAGGTGTATCGCGCCCTGAAGTGTGCGCAGATACTCTCCCGCCATTTCATTCAAGCGAGACGTTACCATCGAGGCGCATGATTCGCTGAAAAGTGAATAAATCGCAATTCGTTTCGCCACACGACCTTGACACAGTCCGCACCTGACAAAGTTTTAGGGATTCCTCGCCAGGTACGCTTCACGCGGGAGCGTGGAGTAACTTGTACTGAGTAAGGGAGTCCAAAGATCGTCCGTGGGTTCGCCAGGGGCCTTCTTATTGCTCATACAGGGGTCCGATTTTTCCCATATTTTACGCGCGTTTGGTGTTCTGGTGAACCAAAAGCAATCCCAAACCAGAAAAACCACCGAGACTGAGCTTGAATCACTACGTCTATCGAAGGATACCAGGTCTGTGTTTGTAGCTAGCAGCCTTCCAGAGCAGGGTGGCACACCGGCCTCTCGTCCTGTTCCCGCCGGGGCGGACTTTGCCGGTTATCCGGCCGCATCTTGGCGCCATATTTGCGACCAGTTGATTTCGCGCCGGATGTATTGCCTTGCGACGCCTGGCGGCAAAGTCCGACACTGCTCTCCGGGCTGTTTTCAAATGTCATCATTAGGAACTGCCCTCCGATCTGACTTTTGGCCCAGGGTGCGCGCGCGGTGGACGGGCGGAAAACCAGCCATAAAACGGCGTCGACAGTGGGCAGTCTCTTTGAAGCCGAAGATCTTTCCGCCTGGCGCCGACCGCTCGCTAAGATGGATTTGGACGTTCTGTTTGAAATTTACCTACGCGGTGATTCGTCGCTGAGCAACTTTTTCCGTTGCATAACTCTCAGTAACCTGAGGATTTCCTGGATTCGAAAGCTGTCTGGTAAGTGGATGGCTGATGCATTTGGTGTGTAATTTGTATCTTTAAAAGTATTTTTCATATCCGCGCATGCCACTTTTGTGTCTTGTTCCTTTATTGTCGTGTTATTCCACGCTGCACGTTGCGAAAGTTCGAGAAAGCTTTGCACCGAACACTAGTTGTCGGCAATAGGTGTCCTTCTCTTTCATGTCTGCAATTTATTCCTTATTTCTAAGACGCCGTGCATCGAGGATTTCCTCAAAATAAAATCAAAACTCAGAAAATACGCATTCATAATGCGCATGTCGTATTTCTCTTTTTACTTTTTGGACATACTTTGGACATGCTTTGGACATGCCTCGGACACTTTTACACATCGTCATATTACTATCGCACACTTCGGACACATATTGGGCACATATTGGGCACATCTTGGGCACATCTTGTGCAGCACATCTTGGGCACATCTTGGGCACATCTTGGGCACATCTTGGGCACATCTTGGGGATTCTTTTGACATACTTTTGGCACACTTGGGCATACGTTGGGCATACGTTGGGCATACGTTGGGTATACGTTGGGCATACGTTGGGCATACGTTGGGCATACGTTGGACATGCGTTGGGCATGCGTTGGGCATACGTTGGGCATGCATTGGACATACATTGGACATACATTGGACATACATTGGACATACATTGGACATACATTGGACATACATTGGACATACATTGGACATACATTGGACATACATTGGACATACATTGGACATACATTGGACATACATTGGACAGTTTGGACATAAAACCCCGCGTGCGCTTTGAGTGCGCGTATTTTTTATGCACGTCCTTATTTGAAAGTTGAGCGGGCTTTACGTGCGCTTACTCGGCGCCACGCGCGTTCACGTTCACGTACATGCTCGATCAGGGAGCTAAAATCGCTTTTAAATGGGTGGGGTGGGGGTGGAAAATTCCATCGCAAAAAGACCGTGCGGGAATGAAAAAAATCAATTCACAAAAGATGGAACTTACTAGCTTTTGACTGATGCTTCAGCAAACAAAGACATCTTTTTCAAGATGTCATGGACGTGATATCGGAAACCTGACAAAACTATTTTGTTTAACATCTTAGGCCATTAAAGTGAAGCAGAATACATGAAAGCATAGTAATTTCATGGCAGTGTAATGAACATAACAAACTACCAACACCAATAATTTGATGCTGCGCTGAACACTTCCCTTCCACAGCACTTTAAACACAAAACAAAGCAAAGGAATTCAATAACAAAATGACAATAGAAAATTCAACAAGCATACAACATTCAAACAAAAAACCTCGGACTCGTACATATCAGCCCATCACCAGGTTAAACGCAATAGACATATCGCTGGATTCTGTTGAGATGGGTTCAGGGAAAACGAACATTTTGTCACTGTTTCTTATAAAATACCAATGATTATTTCCATGAAAGAAGCCTCGCTACGTCTAGCCTAAAAAGGCTTACTTCATCTCACCCTGTCTAACCTGTTTGTATCACAGCAACAGTTGTGAGTTACGGATTCTCCCACAATTCCTGTTGCCACTTACCATGCACTTAACCAACTTAACCCAAGTTATGTAGAACATCTCATATGTTTCCTCTCTCATCTCATGCCATATGCTGAACATCTTCAACGCGTCTATCTAACAGCACTTGTGGTAGCAACATGATAAAGCTAATCTTTGGCTGATTTAAACTTACCATTTCATTCAGTTCATTTGTGTACGCTTGTTGACATCAGAAAAAGTCCGACAAACGCACAAATCAAAACACTTTAAATCATTTTCAACAATTTATTCTGATTGCCACGATTAACCTTTGTCAAGGACAACAAGGGGTATGCTCCACAAAGCATCTCTCTTCTGCAAAAGTAACATAACTTTTAGATGACCATACCAGTATTGCTGCTTGCCTTTTTATCTGCAGCGAAAGCATCTAATAAGGCTCAT
This sequence comes from Pollicipes pollicipes, assembly GCF_011947565.3. NCBI lineage: Eukaryota > Metazoa > Arthropoda > Thecostraca > Pollicipedomorpha > Pollicipedidae > Pollicipes > Pollicipes pollicipes. Next base: position 22,625,446 of record NW_023597055.1, read on the forward strand.
TCATTCATATTTTAGGACACTGTTTGAGATGTTTGCTTCAAATTTTAAATGGGGTGGTTCGACTACTTGTTACATACTATTTAACTCATTTTATAATTGCTATGCAGCTTAGAGCATCCCTGTGTTAAAAATATAGTGCATATATACGGTACAGTGATTTGCCAGTCAGCAAACCATGACAACTATAGAAAATATCTGGTTAAAGCAGCCATGAAGCGCCACTTCGAGAAATTTGGGGCAAATAATCAAGAATATGGAACAACATAAGCCCATTACATGCCTTGTAGCATCATAATTTGTCTTATGACAAAACAAGATGGATTGAAACAGAAAATAGCAAAATCTGGTTATCAATCATGTGTTAAAACAGGTAAGGTAAGCAATTACTTGATCCACAGCAGACTTAATGGATTCTTCCTGCCCCCCCCCCCCCCCAAAACAAAGTCAGCACCTTTTGCATGATCTGCTGGCAGACAGTCATCCCACCCCCCCCCCCCCCCAAATATAAATATCAATCATGCCCACCAACCTACGAGATTAAAATGCGAGACAAGTAGGAAGTGTGCATGATAAACATCTCCAGAGGGCAGCATTTTGCCATCAAACGCTTCTATGTTAGCTGCGCCAGGTCTGCCCCAAAGCTCCGTATGGCAGCACTAGGATAGCCTTGTCAGATGGCCTGGTGAGTTAGATACACTCGAAAGGCTTAGATTTATCATTATTGAGCACCACCATGAGCCAAGAAAACGGTTGACAGAGGGTTTAACAGGGCACAGATGACGGTTAAAAGAAGTTCCGTGCTTCAGATTGTTTCCTTCATTCTCTGTGAATTGTTCGCTCTTAGGTGCACTCTTGGGCTTTCAGTAAAATTCTCTACCAGGCCTTGCTGGCGTTTGCACCAGGCTCTGCTTTCGTGGTGTGGTGGTGAGACAAAAAAGGGGATGCGTGAAAACCGTGCATTTGGCACACAGCTGCCGATTGTGCTGCATGTTGTAAACAAACCAAACTTAATGCGTGCGAGCGGCTGGGGTCGTTGGGGTTCTTGGGCTTGGAGGTACCTGGCGCCCTTACTCTGTGCATACATAGACATGATTCAGATGTAGGTGAGGCAGGACATAGCCATAGGTGTCCAGGTTCTGTGGGGCCTTGTTTATGCTTGGTGGTTTCATGTTAGCTCGGTTTTGGATGCCATCTGAAAACCTCAGAAAGGGAAATAGGGTTTGGCATGTGCGATTAGACAATGTCGGGTAGGAATGAAAAATTCACTTAAAATATGGGAAGGAGTGAAATTCCTCCTCACAGGGTGCTGCTTTACACCCAAAGCCAGCAATTCTAGGACACTGCGCTCGACGCGGCACACACTTCGCCGGCACGCGCATTTTGAATGCACAAACTGTTAATGTGCACTGCACATTGATGGTGCGCGCACCCAATTTGGCACCCAATCTGTAAGCACGCACGCTTGATCGGCACGCACACTGTGCGTTCAGCGGATTAGATGAGATCAGATGAGTTTGCTGTGAGGTTTCGCTGTCCCGATGTGTGCCGGGTCACAGAGTGCCGCCCTGACGCTTGCCTGGGTGCCACATGACCCTTGTAGCCTGCGTGCCCTAAAGCCCAAATCACCACCGCGTGACTGTCACCCGCCTCATGTTACGTTACAGATGCATCTATGACGCTCGACGGCTTGATGAATACTACTCTCCCGACAACGTCTTCAAGGAAAATTACCGGACGCCAACGTCGAAATCTA
>NW_023597055.1:22627298-22643501 GCF_011947565.3 Pollicipes pollicipes
AAAAATGTAAGTTCGTTGTTGCCACTGACTCCTTCACACGAACACTGGAACCTAGTTCGGGGCTCTCATTAGCTTTCTATAAACACCAGGCCCTGATTCATGGCCGCGACTGGTGTTTTGGTTGACACTAATGAAGTGTTTTCCAATTTTTTACGCCTTTCGACTTTTATCCCATTCGGCCTTGTGCCCTTCGAATTTTTCCGGATTCGACGTATGTCACTGCATACTTTTATCCCTTTTATGTTTTGTCCTTCGACTTTCTTTCAATTCGACTTTTATCACTGTCGACTGCTTCTTGTCCCACCTCCCCGTTTGACCTTTTCCATTCGATTTTTGCCTATTTGACTTTTTACCTTAACCCGGTGCTGTTCGGCGACGGAATCTCCGTCATGGAGGACTGCGACACGTGTGGGTGCGTGCCGTGCCTTTCATCCTCCCGACCGATCTCGGGGCGCCTTCACCGATGAACGCATTCCGAACTCGGCGCTGTGAAGCCGTTAGCGCCGTGTGTTGCCAGGTGATGCCCGTCTGTTGCCAGATAACGCACCGTCGCCCGCGCTGTGCTTTGTTTCGCGTGCCGGACGGCGCGCCGCGCTCGTCACAGCGTCATAGCTGGTGCGCCGCGCTTGTCACAGCGTCATAGCTGGTGCTCCGCGCTCGTCACAGCGTCATAGCTGGTGCGCCGCGCTTGTCACAGCGTCATAGCTGGTGCTCCGCGCTCGTCACAGCGTCATAGCTGGTGCTCCGCGCTCGTCACAGCGTCATAGCTGGTGCTCCGCGCTCGTCACAGCGTCATAGCTGGTGCTCCGCGCTCGCCGCGGTTTCACGGCCGCTGGCCGCCGGAATGCCGCCGCAGCCGTCGTCATTGCACGCGGAAGGTACACCGTGGCGGCGGGTCCGCGTCGCAGGAGGAGGTTTACCATCATGTGCTGCCGACCGCACACCAACCGGCAGTGGCGGCTTGTCCCTCAAGATTGGGGGGGGGGGGGGGCAAACGCGGTTTCGGCATCATTTTGTTCCATGCAGCCCCGTAGGGCAAATGCTACAGTTTTCAAAGAGGGGAGGGGGCTGCTTTTTCCGTTGCCCTCCCCTCTTGAGTTCGTCAGTTCAGGACTGACCGGTGCTGATTAGCTGGGGCTTGAGAGTTAGGTAGATGGGAGCATGTTTCCGATATGGCTTGACGTGTTGAGCTGGGGGGGGGGGGAGGGGGGCATCAACTGTTGAGGTCGTTTTGCTGCCTGCCGTGCAGTTTCGCAGTATGACGTCGCCCACTTTTCAAACCTGCCGTTCACGATCAGCGCGGTGTCAAACCTGCTGTTCACGATCAGCGCGGTGTCAAACCCGCCGTTCACGATCAGCGCGGTGTCAAACCTGCCGTTCACGATCAGCGCGGTGGCCATAATGTGGGGTGTTGGGGGGGGGGGGGGGTATCATAAGTTACAGACCCTATTTTAACAACCCCAAAACGTGCAAATTGCTCCGTTGCTCCACATATCTCCCGGGGTTCCGCCGCTCCCCGGCCTAGCGTCGCCCCCGCCACCACCATTTCCTCTTGTCTTGCCCCGATCAGGTTAGGAACTGCGACGCATACAGTACAAGGAGTGTATCTAGTCGAATTTGGATTTTTCATTATGCACGTGGTATTGTAGAGAATTTCGATTGTTTTCATTTGTTTTTACAAGCTTGCTCCCATTGACCATGCATTCTAAGTGTTAAATTTTTGTTGTCAACACAAAGTTATCGGGTAAAACGTTTTTTTCATCACTAATTATCCGCTCATACCGCGAACATATTGTTAGCGGCTGCGAATCGCCTTCCCAGGAGGGAGCTTGTTAGCACTGACGCAAATTCCGAGCACCCCAACTGCGGCCATTGTACAAACACGCATTCGTTTACAGTTTTAGGGAAGGATTGAGAAGAGGCATTAGTATCACAGATGGAATAATTGCTCCGGCTGCCGTACACGTCTGGTTTGCTTGTGTAATCTAACACATGAGACGAGGCCAACGCGGAACACGGAGTGCCGCTTGCATCGAGTTTGAAGTGCGCGTCGTGCTCGACCGACAGTTAATCTTGGATAAATATCCAGAACATTTAATTTTTGGAATAGCATTTGGCACTGCGAACGCAGAGGATCATCGCAGATAATTTTCCATGCCGAGTGAAAATCTCGGATAATTTTCAGAGCTTCGTCGAGACGAGGAATCTTTTCTGCTCCATGCCTACCCATGGTCATTTAATATACATGACGCACCTGCATGGAGACTAGTGAATTGTTTCAAGACCTGCCGAATGAAAAAATTTGTAGTCAATTATCAGAAGGATCATTATGATTTGATGTTTTTACCGCGGCCGAATGCGCCCTTTCCTATACTGCCTTTTGTTAGGTGGTCACACCAGTGCGATTAATTTATTTATTTTTAGTTACGAGTTATTTGTTATTGGTCAGTAAAGTATAGCCACTTCTCGAGCCTTGCACCGCATTTTATGCTTCTTTAAATAGCGCTTTATCAAGTATTTGTGTGAAATCGGTGTTTTGATTGTCTAAGTTTTAATCTTGTAAGAACTGAAAACAAGAAAAAAGTGTTATGTATCAGCAGGCTTTGTAATGCGAATGCAGGTCATTTTGTTGAAAAGCGTACGTGATGCGCCCTCAGTTGTGGCCTTCATGGTCCTGTGTGGCCACTCTTACTCCGAAATGGTGTCATAAATTTGAAATGCGGGGGAATAGGTTTGGAATATGAACAGGTACCTGGTAATCATGCTTCTCGGGGTGGGCTGAATTTTTTATACATACCGCACAGTTTTTAGCAGTCAATGTTCTCTTCATTTTTTAGACATTCTTGCGCTTTGGTTCACCTCCCTGGACATGAGCATGACAATATTATTGTTCATGCTTAAAGCATTCCAAGTTTAATTAAGTGCAATTTGTTTGTGTCTGCCAGCTGTTTGTGTAATGCTAATGAAGGTCGTTTTTATGATAACTATGTGGCGTGCCTCACATTGTTTCTTTATTAAGTCATGTATGCATTTTTATTCTGGAAATGTGACAACATCCCCATGCAGAGATGAAGTATATTGGAGTGGAGCGCATTTATCACATAGATCACACAGTTAGGTCAATTTCTGGTTTTGACAGTCCAGGTATTAGGCACCGTGGGAAGCTTAGTCTGTATCTGTGTCTGTCTGCACTTTAATGTCAAGGTTTTTTTCCTTCTTGGGACAGTTCCAGATCACATTTTTCCACGTGCCATTTGCAGGGGTCATTGCCGTTAAAAATGGATTTGTCGCACGACTACCCGCTGTCTGCAATCAACTTTTGCAGCATTCTCCCTCGACTGATTTTCTCATCCAACAGAAGCATTCCGATCTGATTTGCTTAGATTCGCCGGCACACCTGGAACATTCTCTTGATGACTTGATGTGCGGCTGTGTGTGTGTGTGTGTGTGTGTGTGTGTGTGTGTGTGTGTGTGTGTGTGTGTGTGTGTGTGTGTGTGTGTGTGTGTGTGTGTGTGTGTGTGTGTGTGTGTGTGTGCGTGCGTGCGTGCGTGCGTGCGTGCGTGCGTGCGTGCGTGCGTGCGTGCGTGTGTTTGGCTAAGTTTTTTGTTTATGTGTGTGCGTCCTACATTTGTTGTTCGTAGAACTGGACTGCTCCGGTAATTGGGCTTTTGCCTGTGGAACGCTTACGTCCTAAATAAACAAACAATGCACATGATGTGATGTCTGTGGTACGGCAGCAAGCTTACTGCGTAATCCTAATTAACTTCATTTTTTCAAGAGAGGCTACCAGGAGAAACTTGGTAGTCTCATGAGAGCTTAGCTACATGCGAAACGAAACCAGCTTGTTGCGGTACTAGTTGTCGCTTCTGGTGACGGTACGCGACTCTTGTGACACTGTCGCTGCACCACTGACCACGATGCCCTCCAGTCTAACCAGGATTAGACGGGCTTCTGCGTCATCAGAATGTTTGCGAAACCGGAGCGCGTTTTTTGCCAGCTGGGGTCCGGTCTGCGGCGGTCGGGGTCGGGCGGCCGGGCTGTCGATGACTTGCGGGCGGCCGGGTCGCAGGTGCAGACCACGTGGGCCGCATCGGACCGGCTCCCAGTCAGCGCCACCGCTACGCAGCTGGCCGGGGGCGCCGACTGGGGTTTCGCTTTCCAGAAGCCAGTGCGAAGGCGTTCAACACGTGTTAAAGAGTTGTTGACTGTTCTTTCGATGCGTCACTGTATTTAGTGTTAATAAGTCTGAATTTTAGGGCGATGTCAAAAGTAAGTAAAGTGACCCCTTGGGAGCGAGGTGGGAGCCAGAGGGTGAACGCGACGCGACGGGGCGAGGCAGGTGGAGCGGGGCTGGACGGGGGCTGTGCAGAATTTTTCATTGAGAGGGGGGGATTGCCACAACTAAAATATTGTCGCTAAGAACCGAATCAAGTGCGTGGCGTAAAATAACACATGTTTTCGCTCCGTCATATTTATACGCTACCATATTTTTTACATGCCAACATTTAGTCATGTACATGTTGTACACATGCCGTCAGTTTCGTAGGGTCTGGTGTATTTCATAGGTGCCGGGTTCGGGTACAGCGAATGGTTCTTGCGTACGTGAGCGGGAGGGCTGGTGGTGAGGCGTTGTGTTAGGGGCCATCATCCCAAAGGAGGCAACTTTACGACGAAGCTTACAGTGGGCCTTCGGCTTTCTCCAAGATGTCATCGATGATGAGCCTAGAAGTGATTGGTCCTAATATACTGCATGCCGCATCGTGATGCTTTTCTGTTTAACTTCATCTTCACTTTTTACTTGGGTCACCAACGTCTTGATCTGATGTCATCGATGTGATGTCGCCGATGTAGGAGTTGATATCGTCAGTCATGATTACATCTTAGCTGTTAACAAAAAGCTCGCTTTTGCACCGGGTTACAGACGCTCCAATCACGATTGCCTGCCACGCTCCCCCTCCCCAATGTTAAGACCACTTATACCGTTTAGAGCCGGCTGAGTCTTGACGAAGGCGGACCAATTAAGTCCCAATCAAGCTCTGCCTATGGATAGCTTATTCAAGGCAATGTATTAACGGTCGCAAACGTCCGCCCTTCTTCTTTATGTCTTTTCGGAGAGATGAACCCGCAATTCTTGTTTCAAGGGTCAATACTTTCCGGGCGGGCATACGGTAGCGAATCGCACCCCCGCATCCGTTTATCCTACGACTCATCCGTACCGAAAACCCACGCGCACTTGGCCTTTCCATGCGCCTGGCCCTTGCGCCACGGTGCGGCGACCCTGCCTGACCTCCGCCGGCGCGCCCAGCGCTGCGGCGCAGTATGCCGGCGCGCCTCGCCGGCACGCCGGGCGTGGGAGGGGCCGCCGCCGCTGAGCCGCCGTCGAGCCCGGCCGGCGCCACACCGCCTCAATCGGAGCCGCCGCCGCCGCTCTTCTGGGAACGGCCGGCACTCCTCGCTGCTCGGCGGGCCGGGCTGGGGTGTGGCGGCGCGGGCGGGCGGCCTGTGCGTGTCGTGTCGGCCCGCCGCCGCCGAGGATCGCCGGGCGCCCCCCTGGCCTAGCGCGCGCCGGCGGCGGTAGCGCCCCGCCGCCCTTACACTGGATGGCTTCCGAAAACCGCGATTATCTCCGACAGCAGGCCTGTCACTGGATGATCGGGTTTGTAGCGGATGAGCCGGGGCTGGCAGGTGCGTTGCCCGCCGCAGCCGCGAGGTGCACGCCACTGGTATATGCATGGGCTTAGGTTTGATTTGGAAGCACGAGAGGCGGCGATGCGTGCTGGTCGTATCAGTCACGGGTGAGAGACTATCGAGTCCAACCAATCAACGGACGTGTGCTGGATCAGACTGACTTTGAGGGATTGGCGTAACCAAAAACTGCGTTGCATGTGCGTGCATGGGAAGTTCAGGTACATTTTCCAGATTTGTACGTTTTTTATCGGCCGTTGGCCTCATGCGCAACAATATTTCGGCAACATTTTGGATTCTATACGAATGCTATGAGAAATGAATTCAGTAGCATGGCACGTGCATTCAGCGTCAAAGCCATTGCCGGGGTGTAGCCAGAATTTGCGACAGGGTAGCTAATTTTTTACGAGCGAGTTCCAGCCACATTGACAGACCCCTATGCGCTGCAAACAGACGAACAGACCCCGCAAACCCTGTAAGGTACAGTACCTAGCGCATCAATGAGTTATCGATGTCGGTTTGCCCTGGTGCCGCAAACAGTGGCTCCAGCCGCGTACCGTACATAATCACTCGGCTATCCGCTGGTCCCGCTACTGAATTACGACTGTTGAGATGTGCATGTCGCTGTCCATGATAGTGTCTACGCGATTTAAAACCAAAGCGGTTTTCCTGATCACTACATCTCGGAATTATATCTGGTCGTATTGTGGTGAAAAGCTGCGCTCAAACCTGACGGGGAACTAAAGCCCCACGAGGCCCCACCCATCAGCTCACCCCCTGGCTGCGCCAATGAGCCATGGGGTTTCGCTGCTGATACCCTTAGGTCTCTCCCGCTGCTGCTACCTCTGCTGATACCCGTAGAAGTGTGTGTTGGGAGGAGGGGCGTGGCTTTCTTAACTATTTGCTCCCCCTCCCCAGTGACGGACCTCCCAAGAAACATTACTCTAGACAGATACGGTTGTGGTTACGAAGATAACTGAAGACCGAAGTTCGCTGAAACATCCATATCGTACTGCTATGATCGTGGTCACAAAGAGAACTGAAGCTAACTGAAATATCCACATCGGACACGTATACAGATACATTATATATATATATATATATATATATATATATATATATATATATATGTTATGTGTGTATTTGCGTGGTCGTGGTTTCAAAGAAAATTTACGACTGAAACATTTACATCGGATGGCTATGGTTGTAGTTACAAAGAAAACTTAGGACTGAAACGTACTGCAACATCTGTGTCGTACAGCTGCGTCGTACAGCTGAGCAGGGCGTTGCGCGACTAAATGGTGGACACATAGCTCAGCTGGCAGAGCGCTCGTCCTCTGAGTGCGAGTCGTGGGTTCGATCCTGCCCACCCGCCTGGTTTTTCGCCGTCCCTGCCCAGTCGTCATGGCACGTCGTGATAATAACGGGAACCTACGTCACATGGGCTGTAAAATAACCCCAAAACTGTAGTGATGTGGTTGAACTGGCACTGGCAGCGGCGGGAGATACGATGTGACAGACGTTTAGGCGTTCCGTTTCCGACTCCGGGACCTGACGGTCTGACGTTCCCGACCTTTCAGGCCTGACCTTTGCGACATCTCAGGTTTGGCGGCCACGCCCACCGTTGCACAGGTGTCGCGACACCGGACAGCTCGTCTCGAAAACAGCCGTGCTCCAGCCGGCGTCCCCGCCGTGTCGTGTGTCCCCATTTCTGACCGCGCGCTGCACTGAGGCCTGCTCTTCTGTCATGCACCTCTTGCTTCCCGTGGGACTTGCGACGCCGTTCGCCACCGGTTTGACGGTGGCATGCCGTGTGAACTCCGTTTTCTCCACTGATTCATTTGTTGTTGAACTGTGCCATGGATCTGCCCGAAGCCCTACACCGCCTACTGCCGCTTTGGTGACGGCCCACCAATGATGGCGTGCAATTAACCGTAAAACATACAATGCGCGCACAGCGTTTCCTCCACAGAGCACACATGGCTCGCTTATCACGGTGTTCAAGACATGTGCGATGGGCGTTTCATAAGCGTGGTTGACAAAGCCGTAACACTGTTTGAAGCTTGGAGTTTGAGCGGTCGAACGCTCTCACATCGATTGTGGTCACATTGTCGATTATGGCAATGATGAGGATGACGACGACGATGATGGTGATGATGATGAGTATGATGATCATGGTGATGATTATGGTGATGATTAGTGTAGTAGTAGTGGTAAAAATAACAGTGATTTATATATAAAAGTATATATATATATATATGTAGTAAAAAAAGTATATATATATATATAGTAAAAGTAACATTATATTTAGTTGTGTTGGTATTTTCCCAGTAGTCGCCATTAGCTTGAACTTCTCCCGGCTCTCGGCGCAGCGCCGAAATCCGTTCCGGAAAGACTCCCCCGCACCATCCTCACCCACTTTCCATGGCACACCCCATTTTCCCAGCATTCTGGAAGTGGGGACCACGAAGGTAGTCACCTGGAGGACCGAAGCGCTGGAAGGCTGATGTGATGATGCTGTGACTGATGATGACGCGCGGTCCCGACTGCATGATGGGCTGGGCGTGCTGGGCCAGCCCTGTCTCACAGTTCCCTGGCAGAGGTGTCAGCTGTGTGCGGCCTGGCGTTATCATGCTGGCTGGTGGTGTAGCGGGCGCGAAGTCTCAGGTCATTGCCTTTTCCAGGCAGGGGCGCAGATTCGTCCAGTCCCCCCCCCCCCTCCCGGTTTTTCTTTGTTTTCTCCAAAATATGTTGAAAAGGTGGGTCAAATTTGTGGCATATTTCTGAATATCTTTTTGACGCCTTTTGTCAAAGTTCTGTATACATGGCATGCGCGTGAGGTAGTTCCAAGGCCCGGTTTGGGCAGGGGCCTCCAGTGAAATTTGGCGACACGACATGGTACTGATCTCCCCAGGATTATACACATGGCTTTGCGATCAGGAGTAATGGTTCCCCGATGAATAGCACGTTTGCAATGTAAGCGGGGAAAATTTTCACACATATGAAGCCGGCTGAAGGAAGATGATGTTTCATAGATCTGGCTCACACAATCTCGACCATGGAGGCCCTGAACGAAACACTGCCTTATGTCCCACTCTTCTCTGCAGCAAACAGCACGGGTCCTGTGATATGTGACCAGGGTGGGCAAAAATGTCTTGAGGTCAACTACTGAACTAAATCAGCATGACGTGTTGAACAGTTATTTTCAAGAAACCGTTGGTGTGGAGCTTTCAGGCCCTCTTGTCGTGTCAGGGCTAATCCCCAGTTTCAGCCGGAAAGTGATTCTTCTCCCATTCATCCATGGCTTGAGTCCCGAGTTAGCACGTAACATTGGGTATTTGTGGCCGATATGCGTGTACGATAAGCTTAAGGCGGTGTGGGGCTACACAGGTCCGTGCGCTGCAGTTATCTCCAGGTGCGGTGCGCTCGAGCCGCGTGCGGCGGTGGTGGCGGCTGCGAGCGCAGTGGCGCACGCCGCGCCGCTCACGTCTCTCCGGGTGCGGTGCGCTCGAGCCGCGTGCGGCGGCGGTGGCGGCTGCGAGCGCAGTGCCGCACGCCGCGCCGCTCACGTCTCCGGGTGCGGTGCGCACGAGCCGCGTGCGGCGGTGGTGGCGGCTGCGAGGCGCAGTGGCGCACGCCGCGCCGCTCACGTCTCTCCGGGTGCAGTGCGCTCGAGCGGCGGCGGTGGCGGCTGCGAGCGCAGTGCCGCACGCCGCGCCGCGCACGCCTCTCCGGGTGCGATGCGCTCGCGTCCGACGAATGCATGCGTTCGGGGCAGATGATGTTCGGATGGTGCGTGTCGCCAGGACTTTGGGGAAATTCAGACTCGGTTTTCTATGCATCCACGCGCGGGGAAAATGTGCCGCAGTCGGCCGGAGGATTTGTGGTCGCTGGTAATCGGATTTTGAACGTTGTAGATCTGCCACCGGCTCCACCTTCTTAAACCGATGTGTAAATGAATGAAAGGCGTTGAAGTGCTCGATATAAAATAAATCTGTGTTTCATGGCGCGTCGTGTTCTTTAGCCTTCAATCCTTTAGTTGTGGCCTGTCCTTCGACTTCCACCCGGCGATGTCTGCATAAATGTGGCCTTGCCGCAAGTTCGTTTGAGGACACTGGATCGCAATGTGCAAAGTCAGCGCAGATAACGTGACGCCTGGGCGTTGCCAACAACTTGCACCGTCACTGAACGACGGGACGGTTATGGGCGCTATGTTGACTTTGTGCATGCATGCGGTTTCCGATTGCGGTGAGGCGAGACGTCAAGGTCATTGTCACATATTCCCGTAACGACGTCGGCGGCTAAACACCAGCTCGATTCTGAAAGGTCTGCCGTCGGCGTTACTTCCGTCGGGTGTTTCCGTTCTACAGTTTTTTTATTATCCCGTATGCTGGTCAGCCCATTGTGCTTTTGCTACATTGTAATAAAGCACATGTGGGCTATTTTTTTTTTTTTTTAATTGTCGAGCACAGACTTGCTGACGGCTTATGCGTAGTTTGTTGTGTGTAAATTCTACATGATTTTTGGCGAGGCTTTGTCATGAGCTTCGTGTTTAAAATGGTTTGAATGAAATATCTTTATAGCTGCGCATGATTACCTATGCATTGCGCTTGCACATTTTCCGAAGTATGGTGAATGCCATGTTCGTGGCGTACGCGCCAGCTCTCTCTCGAGACGCCGCTGGCACTGCTCGGGGCAAAGCTGGTACATGACGCGTCATTGCCCATATTTCGCATGCCTCCGCACACCCGGCATTTACGGAAATTGCTCCCGCTGGAAGAGCAGATGCGGTTTCGTTCCAGCGCGCCGGTGGCGCCCGGCCGTCTTGTCCGCCTCGCTACCCTCGGCTGGCGGCGGGTGCAGCGCGAACCACCGAGCGCCTCGCGCCGGCCGCGCGCGACCTGAAGGCGTGCACACACGCACGCTCGCCGTGGGGTGTGGTCGCCACGGCGTGCCTGCCGCGCACTGGGGCGACACCGCGCAGGTGCCGCCGGCGCCGCCCAGAGGCGTTGTCAGGAGTGCTGCTCATGTGCTGTTCCCGATGCAGTCTCGCATTGTCCCGGCAGAGGAAGATTTGTCTTCACCGGCGAGCTGCGCGGTATAGCGAGAAAGAGAGAGAGAGAGAGAGAGAGAGAGAGAGAGAGGAGGAGAGAGAGAGAGAGAGAATGAGAGAAGAGAGAGAGAGAGGACAGAGACAAAGACAGAGAAGAGACAGAGACAGAGACAGAGACAGAGACAAGACAGAGACGAGACAGAGACAGAGACAGAGACAAGACAGACAGAGACAGAGACAGAGACAGAGACAGAGACAGAACGAGACAGAGACAGAGACAGAGACAGAGACAAGACAGAGACAGAGACGAGACAGAGACAGAGACAGAGAGACAGAGAGAGAAACAGACAGAGAGAGACAGACGATAGAGAGAGACGAGAGAGAGAGACGAGAGAGAGAGACATAGAGAGAGAGACAGAGAGAGAGACAGAGAGAGAGAGACAGAGAGAGAAGAGAGACAAGAGAGAAGAGACAGAGAGAGAGAGAGACAGAGAGAGAGAGAGACAGAGAGAGAGAACAGAGAGAGAGAGACAGAGAGAGAGAGAGACAGAGAGAGAGAGACAGAGAGAGAGAGAGACAGAGAGAGAGACAGAGAGAGAGAGAGACAGAGAGAGAGAGAGAGAAGAAGAGAGACGAGAGAGATAGAGACAGATAGAGAGAGACAGAGGAGAGAGACAGAGAGAGAGATAGAGACAGAGAAGAGAGAGAGAGAGAGAGACAGAGAGAGAGACAAGAGAAGACAGAGAGAGGGACAGAGGGACAGAGAGACAGAGAGCCAGAGCCAGCCAGAGCCGGAGCCATAGCCGGAGCCGGAGCCGGAGCCGGAGCTGCCGCTCAGAGCACGCTGGTTCGCAAGACGTTAATAAAAAACCTGTTGGGCTTCAGCGGGCTGAGGTGTTCAGATTTTACGGATTGAACAAGCATGACATGTTTTGAACTAAGTCTCACCAGAACTGGTCAAGTTAAAGAACTAAGCTTGGGTGCATGTATTTTAATGCATCGCTACAAGCCCAGCAGTAGTGAAACGAGACAATGTGATTTTCAGTTAAGCTCACCGAACGTACATTAAAAGCACATTCCTTTTCACATTTATGTTAGACTAATGGCGGTAACCATGCACTTCCTGATCAGGGATGAAGGTATGGTGAAATGGTAAGTGGGAATAGACTGTGTCTGATGGTCCAAACGTTGGCATTATGACCATTGACGCCTGTCAAGTGTAATTTGACAACGACGTTGCACCAGTTGATTGATCATAACACACTTATGATCAATCACAGCACGTTTGTTACAGGGATAGTTAACAATGATTCTAAATGCTCAGATGGGAAGTGTGTGCACGTTTTAATTATGATGAATAGTTTTTGTATCTTTGATCTCAGCCCATATCTTTGTTTTCGATGAAACTGTTTGTTTGGGTGTTGAGTGAGCGGTTCAGTGTATTTGTGGACTATGTATTTGTGGATAATGATACCGAGGGTCGTATTCATATTTTGGGCCCCGGGGGCACGTGCCCCTTTTCATTTGATGACATCTATCAATATGTTTCTGGACACATGTTCAGAATTGATAATCCCAGGTACTCTCGTAGAAGCAAGGAAGTCGAGAACATGCAATGTTTTACGTTATGGATAAATTTTTCTCGCCTGTGGCGCGCGAACCCAGTTTTTAATGAAAAGCTTTGAGTTATGCCCCCAATCCATCAATGTATTTACATGCATACGCTCGTAATGGGCGCCAATAAGTCGACATAAATATTTGAAGTGTCACCTGATTACCTGATCACCCGCTGTTGGAAGCTGTGCGATTGTGATGCATGGCCGCTTTTTACTAGATGAATGTTTTGGAGACGGGTCGTGAATTTTGTGGCTTGCAATTGGTCATTAGTGCAGTGCTTCAGGTTTCCATGTGTTCGTCGTTGAAATTCTGTTTGTCATCTTCTCCTAATTTCAGTGGTATTTTAGGTCCCAATTTTGCATAAGGCTCCGCTTTGTGAGATAAGCTAAGTGTGGGCCTGAAAAATGGATACCCTGTGAGCCACATCGCACTTTTCCTGGAATACTTCGTTGCAAGGCGGGCCGAGCCTCAGATTTCGGCTACTGGCACTGATCACCTTCACAAAATAGCAGCGCTTACCAGCAGTGGTTCTACGTGACGCAAGATCTCACCACCAGCCACCTGGCAGCGCCTCTGCGCGTCGGCGGAGGTGTGGCCGGCCGGCTGGTCGCCGAGTATTTTTCCGGACGATTTCGTCGCCAGAATCCGCGGCCGCGGCGCGCCGAACGCGTCGCGGCGGCCGCTGACCGGCGCGCCGCGACCGTCACCGCCGCGCCACGGCCGCCGCTGCGTCCTGTGCTCGGACGGCAGCGCTGTCTGCGGTGTTCTGGGCGGGGATTGATGAGGAGGTTTGTAGAATTGATATTGTCCGGGCGGCGCCGGGGCACGGCAAGCTTGCCAGGCTTCGGAGGGATGCACGTCCGCAGGCCCACCCGGATAGCGTGGCAAACGGACGTGGTCAAGGTTCGGGAGCGTGTGACCGCAGATGTTATCACATCTAAGGAAGTGCATCGAATACGCGGGCATAGGCGCAAAAAGCCGGAAGTCAGCGACGACACGGTTCAACGATCCACTCACCAGGCAGCTTAACAGGCCGCAAGGCGTCGGCCTCAGCGAATCTGCGGGCGCGTTTTTTTTTTTGTCCTCCTATCGCGACGGAGAAGGAAGTGGGCACCGAGTGCGACCGAGCCACGTCCAGCTGAAAGTCACGCCACCGAGGTCACTGAAGGCAGGTCATCAACTCCCGCACACCTGCTGCCAGGGGCGGATGCAGTACCATGCAATGGGGGAGTAGGTTTGCGGCTCAAAAGTTTTCAGTAAAAGTACATTTTAGTGCATTGCAGCGGTACGATTTTTTGCACGTTGTGCATCGGTTTTTCAGTTCACGTACCTGTTGTGTTGGATTTTATTGTCGACGCACGCATGCCAAAACATGCACAAATGATGAGTCGACGGGGTGTGCACGCCCTTGAACACACTCCAGCCCGTGGCGAGGGGATGCGCCACCGCCAAAACCGGTGGCGGAAAGTTTGTGTCGAAGGCTGACGACAGTCGCGGAATGTGGCCTTTCCGGACGCGGGGTCAGCGGCCAGCGGAGGGGGGGGGGAGGGGGGGGGGGGCGCCTGCGGCGGCGGCGGAAGCTGGCGGAATGCGTGCCTGATTCACGGGCGAGTTTCTGGCGCGAGACACGTGCGGGGCTGAGCAGGAGTTGGGGCCAGGAGGGCTGTGAACTGGAAGTGCGCTGCATTGAAAGCTGTCTAGAAGGGAGAACGACATTCACTTGTGCCGTTGACTATCGTTGGAGCCCGCTCAACAGATACTGGGAAAACTTTCAAAACATGGCACAGAAAAATGAGTGAGGAGGTTTCTGAGGCATCTTCATAGGCTCCGATCGTGGCCATTCTTGCACCATTTTGAGACGAGTGGATCACGTGTCACGCAACGCTTGGATTGTGTTTCGAATTCTCGTCGGCCGCAGGTGCTGCATTATTGTCTGTCGGATTATCGTCTGGGAATGGGCCGGCCGGCGTATGATCGCACACGGCCAGGCGTGGGTCATGCCGAGCCCGACGCCTACGGCCCACGGAGCGATCACTGGGACGCGGAAGCCCAGCAGCTCGAGCGTGTGAGCTGCAACTGCAGCGGCGGCTGCCGTATGCTCCCTGCGGCTCGCCGGCGGACGCTTGTACCGGTGCTCAAGACCGCGGCCGTCGGCGCGGCGCCGCAAAAATCTCACCGATCTGCGGTGACCGCCGATCGCTCCGCACCCGTGCCGGCTAGTTCGCCGCCGGCGCGCGGGGCGGCGCGCGCGTCGCCGTCGCGCGCGCGCGGGCCGCTCTTCGCCCGCCGGCCGTCACGTGACCGGGTCGGTCCACGTGACCGGCGGCGCGTCTGAAGCCCGGCTGCTGGCGTGCGCGCTAAGCAGGAAGCGGCGCCACGCGACGCGACGGAAGCGGGGCGGTGCCGGCCGCGCCCGGCCGCGTCGAGTGGCCGGCTGAGCCGGGCCGAGGGACGCGCCGCGCCCGGGACCGCCCGCGCGCCGTGCCGGCCCGCGCGCCGGGCGTCTCACTGCGCCGCGGCCCGTCTTCGGCTTAGCGCCGGCGCCGGCCACGTGCCGCTGCACCTGCGGCGGCGGCCGAGGGCGTCGCCACCGGCCCGTGTTTATTAAGGGGTGGGGCCTGGGGCATCTCAGCTCCATTATTTCCATGCCACGCCATGGACGTGATGTGGAATGCTGGCGGTATTGGCAGGGGGGCCGCCGCAGGTGCGGGGCCTACTGAGAGCAGTTGGGTGGAAACACCTCCAGAACCGGCATTCCGATGCAAAACAAATGCTAAAGTCATGATCATTTCGAAGAAATTTGGCTGCTGCCACATCTGCCTCACCGCCCCCACCCGGTAAAGTCCGCATTCCCTGCGTGAGCTCTGACAGCTCTCAGCGCTCTCCGGCAAGGTTCCCAGGCTCCCCTGCGCGGGTACGGACTGCGTTGGCACGCCTGGAGACGGATGGCACCGTGCTGTCCAAGCCATTTGCGGAAGGCCGTTCAAAGGCCTCGATTTGTGCGGCTCTGAACAGACCGCTGCCGTGGAGTGACGGCGTTTGTCTCTTGGGAGCGGTGCGCGCTTCAGGTAATGGTTTGCGACTGATTGGATTCACCGCGTTCTTGCTGGGACGCACCCGCCCTGCCTGTCGTTCGGTCGAGCCTCGGCGCTTGCTCCTGCCGGCGGTTGTGTGACTTCTGCTTGCATGGCGTTTAGCAGCCGCAGACGATCGCATCGCAGTTGACCCTGACGACCCGACGATCGCGCCTTGCAGGGACAGACTTGCTCTTGATTACGCTCCGCCGGACAACTGACAGTTGTCCCTGACGGCCCGACGATCGCGCCTTGCAGGGACAGGCTTGCTCTTGATTACGCTCCGCCGGACAACTGACAGTTGTCCCTGACGGCCCGACGATCGCGCCTTGCAGGGACAGGCTTGCCCTTGATTACGCTCCGGCGGAATCGGTTCCAGCCGCGGTTCGCAGCGCGTGGAGTAGATTCCGATTCGGACGCCGAATGGCCCGGGGGGGGGGAGGGGGGGGGGGGGCAGATACGGATCGCCTCGCTTCCAACTCTAGATGCGGCACGACGCCTGGGGCGGTTCCGCTTCCTACTCTAGGAGATGCGGCACGACGCCTGGGGCGGTTCCGCTTCCAACTCTAGGACATGTGGCACGACGCCTGGGGTGGTCCCGCTTCCTTCTCTAGGACATGTGGCACGACGCCTGGGGCGGTTCCGCTTCGTACTCTATGAGATGTGGCGCGACGCCTGGGGCGGTTTCGCTTCCTACTCTAGGAGATGTGGCACGACGCCTGAGGTGGTTCCGCTTCCAACTCTAGGAGATGTGGCATGACGCCTGGGGCGGA
>NW_023597055.1:22644501-22661373 GCF_011947565.3 Pollicipes pollicipes
GTAAGGTGTTTTCCTGGTAACGTTTTTGCGCGGTATCATGCCCAGTTCCCTGAATTCTATCCTTGTGTCCACTCTCCAAGTTCCGCGTTGTTGCCGTAGGTGCACGGACCGTGGATGGACCAGGAATTCGAAGCTTGGCGCTGCTGCGGTTCTCTAAAGGAATGAGTGGGGAGTCGATGAAAAGGATAACTATGGAAACTGGGTTGAAAAAACGAGCGTGTTATACGGGGCGCACATCTCGAATAGATTGGCGTCACTCCAAAATGGCACGCTGGGTCTGAGGCAGTGATGCGCTGTTCGCTTATTGGAAAGAATGCATGTATATATATATATATATATATATATATATATATATATTATATATATATATATGTGTGTGTGTGTGTGTGTGTGTGTGTGGGTGTGTGTGTGGTGTGTGGTGTGTGTGTGGTGTGTGTGTGTGTGGTGTGTGTGTGTGTGTGTGGTGTGTGTGTGTGTTGGTGTGTGTGTGGTGCGTGTGTGTGTGTGTGTGTGTGTGTGTGTGTGTGTGTGTGTGTGTGTGTGTGTGTGTGTGTGTGTGTGTGTGTGTGTGTGCGTGCGTGCGTGCGTGCGTGCGTGCGTGCGTGCGTGCGTGCGACGCACTGTTTACTAAAATTTTGATAAACGTTGTGAGCTAAAATTATGGAGCGCGTGCCGAGTTTTCCGTTTCCGCAGCCCCTGGGAACCTTCGCAGAAACTCTTCAGCACTACCTTATACGACTGTCTCACTTATATCCCACCCAGCAACGTCAGCACCGTGACGTGAGCTCTGCGGTGGCCATTCTGGAAGCTGCGTTTGGGTGATGCTTCCGTCGTCTGTTGCTGGCGCACGTGGACTACCACGTCGAGCCCGCCACAGCGGCGTCATCGTCGCCGCAGCGGCCGGGTTCTCCCCCCCCCCCCCCCGCTCCTCCGCCACATTTCCGTTGAGTCGCTGCGGCTCCCGGTGGTCCCGAGGCTGTGTTCAGCTGTTGGTGCGTGATAGTTGTCCAGGGAGCGTGCAGTCAGCGGTGTTTTCATATGTATGTGTATACTATGCATGCTATGTGTATGTATACTTTTGGCGGGGCCTGTGACACCCAATTTTGATTCAAGCCCCCCCCCCCTTACCCTCCGCAGTGTATATGGGCAAAAGGGAAGTATTCGGCCGTAGAAAGGCAGACAGCTTTTTTTTACCGTTGCTACACGAGGTACATAAGAAACACATTGGTGTCAATATCATGTTTATTTTGTACCAAAGTGTATTCGGTAGGCACGAGCGTTATGTTTTTGCCATGCCAACTCCGGCACGTGGTATGCCAGTCTGCAGACGCCGGCAGGCTTTCATGAGCCAACACAGGTTTATTGGTACAACAAGATGGACAAAAGGTCTAGTATGTTGCGGCATATACGGCAATATGCGGCAGTTTTTTAAAGTACGACGTCCAAATAAAACTCAAATGACGTTTTCTTCAACAGTGGCACAAGCAGCTATAAACGATCGCGTCTGACGACCTTCGACTATTACTTTAAATGAACCTGCCGCAGGGGGTCGGTTGTCGGCCTGAGCCTGTCGACGTGGATGCACCACATCTTCCAGTCACGTTTGGCAAGTGAATGGCCCTTCTAATGCCACCACAGCTTTGGTTTTGCGAGAAATAACTTTTCTCTGTCGAGTATACCCTAGGTTAACTGTTGTCTTCGCGACACCGTTTTAACCGTAGTTCATATGTACACAGCCCGTGCGTTTTTTTTTCTTCTACGGCTTATTTGTGGACATAATGTTTTTAAATTGTGAAGCCAAGAACTTGCGGCGCAATCGGAAGACTTCGCCAGTGTTCGGGGTACCTGTTCTCACGGAAAGGAAGGGATATCTTAGCACAACTGTCTTCACAGGACTGGGTATCAGAAGATACAGACACCGCTTTCTTTATTTGCGACAAAATGGCTGCTTTCTTAGTATTCAGGTGGCGTGCCCAATTGTGATGAATTTTGAGAGGGGGACGATCACCACGAGCTTTTTTAGTCCAAGCCTTTTTGTTTGGATGTATCTCTGGGATGATCGCCCATGCTAAGCGGTGTTTGTTGCGTAAAGCATGACCCCACCACTCGATCGAAAAATTGCGGATCGACGGCAAAATGCTGTGGAGAAAACTTAGCATGCCACCATGCGCGGCATGATCCGCCTGCCCTTTGACGTTACCTGCCCGTTAACGCCGCCGCTGCCAACGACCGCAGGCTATCCCAGCTACGGACAAAAAGTGAATGCCTAAAGCGGCTTAAAGCCCCCACCTCCCCGCCACTGGTGGGTGAATCAGAAAGTAGGTGCTCTAACCAACTGAGGTATCGGGACGGGTTCAATTACATGTCAGGACGGGACGGATGTTAGTGCAGTTCGGCGGTAGTCATGCGCCCGGTCGTACCAAAAAGGGCGTCTAGTCACTCGATGAACACATCTGGTAGTGTTTGTTTCAATGTGAAATCAACATTGGACGGCGTTGATATATTTATGGAAAAATACGACCATGAGCATACGTTCCCAGCGTCGAGTTTTCTCAGTATAACCAATGATTTATTGGTAACGTCGCTTAACCTTAACCGTAACCTTAACCTTAAACTACCTCCTGACAGGCATGATGCTGTCCAAAACCGTTTGGAGTCTCAGTCGAAAACGTTTACCTAACCTAAACCTGATCTTTCCCGTATTTCGGCTACTTGAATTTGCGTCATCGGTTTTAAAATACAAAAAGGGTCTTAGGTTCAAAATTGTTTTCCTGTGGTGGATTGAACCACCAACTTGAAGTACATTTGACATGATTTTAATTATATATAATGTATATTTTGACCTAACTAAGAGTCATGCAGGCTCAAATTCATTTGAATGCATGAGTACAATCCTGGATGTGTACCCGACAAACTTTCCTAAGGCCCCGTAGCCCTTATGATTCGGGCTGCGACGTCACGCAGTAACGAGCCGCACACTTGTGATTGCGTGACGTCCGGTGGCTGCACCTCAGAAACCTTGTCCTGCCCTAAACAGAAGCTCAGCGGAGGGTTTCCCTCCAGATGTTGCTGTTTGGTTGCGACAAGCACGGTTTACCCCTCTCAGTAGGCTATGAGACGGCTTCTGACCGGTCGGATACGCGGCAGCGCATGTTCAGATCAAGGACATGCTCAGAAGATGATCCCGTGTGGTGAATGCACAGCTAATGCATATTGTAATGTGGCAAACATATGGTGGGAGGACTGAGCTGCGTTCTTGTCAAACTAGCCGATTATGTACATTTACGTGGTAAAACGTGCTTTAATGCCATTGATGCACTTTCCTCGCTGTTGAAAAAGTGCTGCATTCAGCTTCCCGCGCTGGCAGCTATTGTTCACATCTGCCTTTGCAAAATGCTGTTGCGGACTGCTTGCTTACTCAATCGGGTCTCGTTGCATCAGCGGGGCACTCCCAAAAACCATCAGGAAGTACTGCTGGCGGGAACACGGCACCACCACGTGAGGCCCGCCGGGGGCCAACCGGTGACAGCACCACAAGGGATCGACGCACCCCGGGGAATGCTCCCCCTCGGTTGAGGCGATGGCGTATTGAACTCGGCCGGCGCCGTGTCCGTGTGAGCGACGCGGTTCACTGGGTCTGTTGAAGCGGTGGCGTATTGAACTCGGCCGGCGCCGTGGCCGTGTGAGCGACGCGACTCACTGGATCTGTTGAAGCGGTGGCGTATTGAACTCGGCCGGCGCCGTGGCCGTGTGAGCGGCGCGACTCACTGGATCTGTTGAAGCGGTGGCGTATTGAACTCGGCCGGCGCCGTGGCCGTGTGACCGGCGCGACTCACTGGATCGGTTGAGGCGGGTGGGCGTATTGAACTCGGCCGGCGCCGTGGCCCGTGTGAGCGACGCGAGTCACTGGATCTGTTGAAGCAGGTGGCGTATTGAACTCGGCCGGCGCCGTGTCTGCGTGGGGCGGCGTGACTGGCTGGATCGGTGGTGTTCGTCGTTGCTTGTACCGATCGTGACAGTGATACGCAGCATTTTGGGTCTCGGCCGCTCTGGCCCGATGGGGATTCCCCTGCCGTCCGTCCCCCCCCCCCCCCCCTCCCTCCCAACGCACACAACGATAGAGGTCCCCATCATGATGTTGTGCCCCTGCATCGCGGGAAATCCCTCTGCGTCATGCAGGGCCTCGTTATGGCTTCAGCTGTTGTGGTCAGCGTCCTTCGCTGTGAGGATCACCGCCTCGTAGGTGCAGAACAACAGCCCGGTAAATCGCCTTTTTGTTGCGTTTGTCCTCGGCTCTATGAAGACAACGTGTGAGTGTGTTGTGCAGGTGGCTTCGGTCTGCCGCTCACTGCCTGCTCCGACGCCCGAACTAGAGGGTATGACCTCATGCCTGGCCTTCAACGGGGCCGTCGGTTGTTGACAGTGAAACGGACCGAAAGCGCTGCTCTGGTCGCTACAACCTTCGCTTGGTTGCTGAACTTCGTTAAGCCTCTTAATAACTGTTCGGTTTATGGAAATCTTTGGGCTGGAGGAATGCGGAATCGGGCGAAAATGAATGTGCCAGTCATTCAGACTCCAAGCCGCTAGATGGCAGCCAATTAGTGATGGCCATGCAGAGCTCCCTGACAGTGGTGACGGTACCCCGGGGACTTCGGCCAGGGCGAACGCGTTTTTACCATGTTTTTTTATATGTTGCACCGTAGGATTTAGGCTGTTTTTTCAGAGGCAGACGTGAAAGGGGGAGGGGGGGGGGGCGATGCCCTCCTGTCCAACTTGATCCCAACCTTTAGCATCTGAGTCTTTACAAATGTCCCGTCAGATTCAGTAAATCCCTTGTCACCCTGGCTCGGCCAAGTCGTCCGATTGGTGTGCAGGAAAGCTGCACGGAGTGTATGACGTTGCATGACATCGGAAAACTCATAAAAATGCGCCGGTAGTGATCAGGCCTACCGAATGTCTTTGTGTGAAGTGCGTCCTACGAGATGTGCACTAGACGCCTCCCTCGAAGTCAGTTCTGGTGCCGTGATCCGATCCGATATGGAGTGCTGCTGCTAAGAATATTCCGATGTAAACAAGGATTTCGATAATAGCGTAAGTCGTCAAGTACATTTGCGAGGTACATTGTTCACATAGACAAGACAGTAGTAACAGCCGTATTCCTCGGAGAAAAACTAGGAGAATGGAGATATAGATGCGTTGATGTTTCGGCAACATGTTTTTATCGAAACAAGAGCAGAATATAATTCAAAATTTACTACCAGTGATCCTACTCGTTTTTTCGGTTTTTTTTACACTGAGCCAGTGTTTACAGGACACCAACATTCAGGGGACCAAGCAAGGGGCGATTGCCAGCCACTGCTACGATGCGATGCGTATCTAATTAATAATTAGAATGCGCGAAAATGCGTGTACATGTAAACGGATTGCAAATTATGTGTATATGTGCATGCAATTCGCTTCGATGTACACCTATTTTTGCGCATCATTATTCGTAGATATGCACTGTATGGTAGTAATGGTTGACAATGGCTCCATGTTTAATGCCCTGAATGTTGGTGCACTGCAAAAACTGACTCCTTGTTTAAAAAAAAAAAACTGGAAAAATCGAGGAGGGTCATCGGCAGACCGTTTGGAATCCATTTCTGCTATTGTTTCGATAAAGGCATTTTGCCGACATATCATAGCATCTATAGCTCTATTCTCCTGTTGTTGTTTTTTCTCCGAGGAATAAGGCTACTACTACTGTCCTATTTACGCATCTCGATAGGCCTCCCAGCATTTGTAGATACTACAAATGATGAGCATGGCAATGTTAGAAGGGGCGAGTGATTGCAGCATATTGCGTTCTTGGGTCTGCGAACACCCTCACGCCATAACGCTCTTTGGGTGTGTTTGTTTGGGATATTTTATGTTTGCTTTGTTTTTTACGGTTTTTTAAGCTATGGATGATCTGGAAACCTGAATTTTTGAAACATTTGGATCAGTGAGCTCGGTGGAAGTATTTCGTGGCAACAGGATACCTTTTGAACGACTACAACATCTTGTCACTTTGTAAAAACACACGTTACTTGCCATTTCACTTACCTGGGTCTTAGGTGTTCTGATGACTTTTTTGGACCATAGCGGAGTTTTGGAGCGAGTGGATTCTGCTTTGACCGTTGGTATCTCACAGGAATGAACTTTGTTCTGTCCTACATTGCACAATTTTCAGTGCAGTCTTCAAGGTTCTTGATCCGAGTTTCGACAACGGCGCTTGCATTTGGCTTTGCTCAGTTAAGTTACTGGTTGGCTGTCGTTCTTTGTTGCACGGTTACTCAGAACCAACCATACGACTTTCGCCTATTGTCTTTACGTCCAGACCGGACCCTCACGCGACAAATGGCGATGCACGCTCTCTCCGACGGGTTGGTGGCGTGAAGGCTGCGATCGCGTCTGAAAATATCCTATCTCTCTTCTCAGTGATGCAAATTTTGTTCATGGCTGCGAGTTTTGTTGCGCTTTCATCTGTTTGGAATGATATGGCTAATGAGTAATCGCCAAACAATGAAAGATATCGCTCTACCGTTACGACAGTGCTGCCGGCTTTCGTACGGCTCTTTCGTGTCTAGACTTGAGCCCACATGTCTTCTTTCCGATCTTTTAGAGCCTGGTAGGCAACCGCTTTTCTGCTGTGTAAATGGCACGGTGAGTTTTTCGTTGTTTCGGGAGAGCCCGCTGACAGACGTTTGTACCCAGTGTTCGCACGCCCATTGCCGGTAGGTTGTATCTCGCGTTAGAGAAGGGTCACTGCAGGTCCAGCATTACCTCCGTGATGAATACAGATATGGGTAACACCATGTCCGATTTTTAGATGAGGTTTGAGCAAACTGTTTTTAAAAATGAATTCTGAGCCTTTCGCAAAGATTACTTTCGGCTCAGAGGACACGCAAACTGGCGCTCGTTGCGTGCACCCCGGGCCCACAAAGCAAGTAACGTAACTTTTTGTCTCATTCGACTCATGAGTTTCTAGTAAACGTGTCCTCTCAACCAACACGCAATACCTGCTACGCAATTTCGAGGGCACGACGCCCCACCGAAAGCCGCAAACTCGAGAGATATGCGCCTTCCAGCTGGAAAGGGAAGGCGGAGGAAGGTTTCCCTGTCCCTGTCCCCGTTTCCGTGTATTTCTCTTGACCTGGTCTGTACCATTCACCCACTGTCTGTCCTTTGTCATGGACCCGCCAGGTGCGGGTGCCGCTGGGGCGCTGGCCGGAGCGTTCAGGGTCAAGTGCAGCACCGCCGGCGCCCCTGACCCGGGTAAAGACCGGGAGGTCATGTGGCCTCCCATATGACCGATGCGGACGCTGTGTGCAGTGTCGGTTGGGGGCTGCGACGAGTGCGGCTTTCCGCCGGTGTGCAGTGTTGGTTGGGGCTGCGACGAGTGCGGCTTTCCGGAGTGTGTAGTGTTGGTTGGGACTGAGATGATTGCGGCTTTCCTGAAAGCCGCATTCCTGGATCTTTCGCATTCCCGGTCGATCACTGGGTCGACCATGGGTACTTTCATGTGAGGACAACTCCCAGCACATCAACTCATAGACCATTTCACGGAAGATGTATGCCGTTTTGGATGCAGCTGATATTTGGGTGTAGAGTTTTGCGCGTAATTGTTTGGTCGTGCAGTGATATATCTAGCGCATTCCTGTGTTGCTAGGTTGCACATTTGACAACTAAGAATAGGTGTGACGTGCGGAACTATTGGGGCAGCATTGGAGTTTAGAAAAATATGCATCGAAGTCAAATGTTCAGTTAAGCACAGGGTGGAGTGAGTTTTGTTCACATTGGAGACCTCCCGCTTTGCGAGGTTGTCTATTTCAACATTTAATTATGCGGGGCTTGTGGGGAGCATCAGCCCTTGAACACAGTCGCCGGTACTCATGGTTACTGCTGTTTTGGTTTTTTTACCTTCACTTATACCCCTTTGCTTCTTCGAATCAAAATGACCCTTTCCTGTGCTCTGCCATGCACCTACTATACTTATACCCATAGCAAGGGTATAAGTATGAGGGTATGGGTGTAAGGGTATAAGTGTACGTAAGGGTATAAGGGTACATATAAGGGTATGGGCGTAATGAGAACTCGTGTGCCGTTGGTCGCCACAGAGCATCTTTGTTGGCGAATGTTGGAATGTAAGGACGAGTTATGATCATAATAGTAATAATGGTATATATATATATATATATATATATATATATATATATTCAAATAAACAAAAATCGTATTCGTATGACAGGTATCGGAATCTCGCGGAAACGGCGTCTTATGATGTCTGTAGATGGTTGCACGAAAAGCATATTTCGCCTTACATACAGTTTCTGAGCCTGGTTTGACTCCTTCGCGTACGATAATTGGTGTTTGTGGCAGCACGCATTTACCGCGCTTTGCTGTCACTGTTCTTCGGCGCACGAGGCGGTGATGACCATCTTTGATGACCATGCTATGACGGGCGTAACCTGACATGTAGCGTTGTTGGTATGCGGGCCTTATGACACACTCAGTCGCTGAGGCTTTCCGGCGTCGCCTACCTCTCATCCGGGAATCGAACCCCGTACCCCTGGTTTCCCAGCGCGCGATGTAACCATTGCGCCACCGAATCCCCCCGGCAGGCTGCATGTACCGTTGCTGGTTCCGTGATATGGAACGGCAATCCCCGATGCTGGCGGGTCTTTGCGTGGTGGCAGTTGCGCTGTCCTGAAAAACTCTGAAATGCGGTCGTCTCCTATATCATCATCAGTTCGGGGGTGTGTGCAAGCTCAGCTGTACGTACATGAGTTGCGCTGACACATGACGAAACTGTCTGTCGTGTGTTGCGTTTGTTTGGCTTGACGTAATTTTGTCACGCCAATGCACCATAAAACACGGTTCTCTATCTTTGCCATAGTTCTGACAAGGCGGCGCTACATCGGTGTCACGCCCCCTTGATTGGAGACCCTACACAGGGGCGTACAGTCGATGCTCTTCTGCCGACATTTAGCTATGGTCCCTACAATCATGTACATGGTGATACACCCATGAGTGCAGTGACGCATGCAGGAATTTGAAATGAACGGCACAGCTTGAAAAACTCTGAAAGCCGAGTTTATCACGCCGCGGTCGTGGAAAATATATCTTTCATGGCTTGAAACAACATCGCATTTTATTAACTGCTTACTTCTACGTGCCCTGTTTGAATTGTATTTTTTGGCATTTATCCGCGCACACATTCATACATGTTACAGATATGATAAAGTTGGGTGGTCGGGGATAACTGCGTGCATACGTCCCTGCGCCAGCGCCTTAAACGGGCGCGCTTTTGATCAAGCACCAAGTACAAGCGGCACATCATATGTGAGCCATTACGTTTGGTTGGTCACCCATCTCTAGCACCCAAAAGCTACTCATGTCAGCCATTCAAAATACGTTTACGTGAAAAGTGCTTTGGTCATTACGTATTGGACATCAGACATGTGCTCGACTCCTTTTCGAGGCGGATCCGACACGGAAATAAACTAAATTTTCGCTCAGCCGTGATGAAATCGGGCGCTTTAAAACTGTGTTTGTCGAGTGAGGACTTGTAAATGGCCCAGCCGCTGTGGAGAAAGTTGCACATTCGACTTAGGAGATGGCTGCACATTAGAGTGGGGACTTTTATTCAGCTGAGGTGCCGTAAATGAATGAGTTGAATCGATTGTAAATGTGAGCAGCAACGGGTATTGTGCAAGCTTTGATGTGCCATACGTGAAGCAGGAAATATGCAAGTTTGATATGAAGTGGTTGGTCGGATGCGTGCTGTGGAAGCCCATCGAGGGGCATCTGGGTGTCCTGAACTATCGACCTGGTAACATTCTCTTTAAACACTAATTCCAGAATTAAGCCGCGCTTTATTGGGCTCACTCGTTGAAGTTGTTATCGACCAGGGTTGTGTTGCGCTGTTCTGATTTAGTCGAAATTGGTCCATATGTGTTGAATGGGAGTTGGAGATGTTTTGCGAGGGAGTAAATGCTGCCGTCCAAAGCTTCATATGTTATGTTTATTATGTGTTGTTCCATATGCTCATTTTTGGCCATTTTGCGCTTTTTTGTCATTTGATTCGTCTTCTCATGCTGATTCGGTTATGTGAGCCATTGTATATAATAGTTGAATAGTCGAAAGATGAATCAAAGAACGTCACAAACGCAAAATGCCTAGGCATGAACATATGGGGTTTTCCTTTCGACAGAAGAATTAAGCAAAAGTGTGGTATGAAACGGTGACTTGCGGTATTGGGGGATTGGGTGAAGCGCCAATGTCTCCAATTGACATGGATTTATGAACGCTGTGTGGAAAGGGTCGTCTTAAATTCCCGTGTCACCACCCCCGCGTGATTTCGGGGATGTGCTGCGTCTGCTGTCCGATCCGACACTGCCCCGGTCTCCGGGTCCCCGCATACTGACCTTTCGGTGGTCGGGCGCCTCAACTTTCGACCCCGAGTTGTCGGGCCGCCCTGGGAACCAAGCGGCGCGCGTTCCCCTGGCAACAGCGTACGTTGTCCTGGCAACAGCCGGAAATGAACTGTGGGGTGTGCACTGTTACAGTTGGGATGTGGCTGTTTGTATCTCGAGGGTTTTGCCGAATCTCTAGATCATTGAGTGAGGGTAAAGTTGTCTGTGGCGATCAGCAGGCATGGCTGTAGCAATCCGCAGCAAATTTCACAGGCTGAATATATTTACAACTGAAGTCGAATGAAAACAAACCTCGGTGATCAGGAAGTACGCAGCAGCATTTGAATAGCGAAAAATTGCAAACAGAAGCGCCCGGGCTCGGACAATGTGTACGCCTTCACTGACAAGATGAGCGTCGGATGGCCGTGTCCACCACGCTGTACGCCTTCACTGACAAGATGAGCGTCGGATGGCCATGTCCACCACGCTGCACGCCTTCACTGACAAGATGAGCGTCGGATGGCCGTGTCCACCACGCTGTACGCCTTAACTGACAAGATGAGCGTCGGATGGCCATGTCCACCACGCTGTACGCCTTACTGACAAGATGAGCGTCGGATGGCCAGTGTCCACCACGCTGCACGCCTTCACTGACAAGATGAGCGTCGGATGGCCGTGTCCACCACGCTGTACGCCTTTACTGACAAGATGAGCGTCGGATGGCCGTGTCCACCACGCGTCTCAGAAATGTCGGCCAAGGTCCGTGAACCCACCAAATGCCACGTGCTTAAATCACAAGCTTCAATGATGACAGCAAGTGTGACAGCCACCTTGGACGACCGTTACGACTGCGCCCGACATCACCGTCGCGTCGTCCTCGTCGGTCGTCGGTCGTCGGTCGTCGGTCGTCGGTCGTCGGGAGGATCGTCGACGCTTCCGCGAGCCCGCCGCCGACGCCTCCGAAAACAGCTCCGTCGCTGAGACGCGCGCCGCTTCAGCCACCTCTAGCAGCAATTTTGGGAGCATTCTCCGACGAATGAAATTCTGGCTTTTCGGGCTCGAAATGCCCTCGCACCGATGGTCGTGGGGGCGCCCAGCCGACGGCGCGACCCGCCGGTGACCCCGGCGCCCCCCTCCCCTCTGTCCACCCTACCGCCCCCATGGCGCCTCCCGCCGCCCGGAGCAGTGACCCTCCCCCGGCGGCGGCTGCGGCTCTGGCCAGGGTGGCGGCTGCGGCTTTGGCCGGCCGCCGGTCACGGCCGGTCGCCGGAGCCCGCGCGGCGGCTCGCGTTTTGCCCGCGGGCGCTGGCGAGCGGTACTCCTGGGCGCGCGGCCGCTGGCCGGCTCAGTGCCGCTGCGAACCTCGCCCGCCCCGGACGCCCCGCCGCCGCCCGCCGCCCGCCGCCCGCCCGTCCGCCCGTCCGCCCGCTCGAGAGTCCGTCAGTCCGCCCGGGAGCTCGCCCGCTCACCTGCAGCAGTCATGGGACACCACAGGCTTTGCACGTGCTGGATCTGCCGCAGCAAAGGTGAGACTTCGGCGGCGCCGCGCGGTCGGTGGTCGGTGCCGGCGCTTCGGTGGGAGGAGGGCGCCAGTGGGTTTGACTTGCGGTCGTGGGGTCCGTTTGCTCCGGGCAAATGGGAAGTGGTCCCCTGTGCGTTGGCATCAGCGGCAGGCTGACAGCCTAGTCTTTCGGACACGCTGCGGGGATGGTGGGGACCTTTCCCTCTTCATGACACTCCGTCGAAGGCGTCGCTGGTCGTCGCCGGTGACGACGATCAGCGCGTGGTCATCGATCATCAGACGAGCGCGCGGGCGGCGAAGGTCGTCTTCCGCCGCGCCCGTCCGCGCCCCGTCCAGGAGTGCCGCCCCCCCCCCCCTCCTCGCCGGCGGGTCGTGACCCATGTCGTGCCCCGGCGCGTCGCGATCGGACGGCGAGGACGGCGTGGCGCCGGTCGCTGGGAAAAGCTGGCCGTGTCTCGGATTGCTCAACAGCCGGTGCGCTTTCGTCGTGCCGGCCCAGGAGCGGCCGCCCGCCCCGCGTTGGGTAACGTAACGACCTTGCAAGGATTTCTCCCGGTGGCCGGCCGACCGACCGGGCTGTTGCTGCGGCCCGTAGGTGGGGGAGACCTCGCCGGCACCGGCTACCGTCGCGCAGAGCGTAGCGGTCCCGGCGTCCGACCGTGCAACTAACATAAACTAACGCGAAGGCTGTCCTCGTACGCGTCCCTTCGGAAATGAGGTTAAGGCCGCCGGAGATGCGCGAGATTTTTGCGGCGCCCGCGGGGCGCCCAGGCAGCGGACGCGGGGCCGACGCCATCGCGCGTGACCCAGGAAACGCGATGCGCTCTGTGCCGTTAGGAATTCCGCGCGCACGCCCGTGTTTTGGCCGCGTCGTGTGCGCGTAGGGGTCTGGGAACGCGGAAGTCACGTGCGCGCGTCGCTGGGCTGGGCTGCCTCGGTCGGGGGATGCAGCGATGCGTCGCCGCCGGCTGTGCTGTGACCCGCGGCGACCCCTGGTGACCCGACGGTGATCCAGCACGCCCGGGGCGTCCAGACAGGCCGACCACCCCTGCCGGCCGCCCACCGTTGACCCTGAGGCATCGCGGGCCGCGCGCTGCACGACGCGCTGCAGATGAGTCAGCCGTGAGACCTTCACATACATAAATTCTCCGAAAACGATCGCATGTCCGCGCCGGGATAAATAGCCCCGTCCTCGGGAGCGCTTTGGCTCGGCTTTTGGCTGCGCGCTGTCTGCCGCGCGGCCAAAGTCGCAGCCGGCTGACTGAGCGCCGCGTCGCGACCTTCTGTCGGCTGCTGCCCGGAAGGCGATTTGCATTGTTGTCGGCCGCATCTCTCGCTCGCAGCCGCGTGATGACCGTCCGCCGCGTGCGGACTCACACGCCTCACGCCTCACGCCGGCAAAAAGCGCCCTCGGCGCGTGCGTTTCATTTGGCGCCAGTGTAGGTGAAGGCTGAGCGCTCGCGCCGTAAAAAGCGCGCGCCGTCCCCTCGGCAGGCGGCGCGCCCGGCGCGCGCGTCGGCGGCCGGCCTCGCGCGCCCGGAAGCGGCGCCGCGCCGTCCGGCCGTCGCTCTTCCGCGCCGCTCACGGGTCAAGTTCAGACGGCGGCGCCGGCCACACGCGACATTGACACAGTTTGCACGGGTCCTGGCGCGCTGCCCCTCCGCCGCTGAAGATGGCCACTCGGGGAGGGTGGGGAGGGGTGGGGGCTGTTTGTGACGCCCGCCCGGATCCGTTCTCGCGCGTGGAGCTGTCGCCAGGCGCTTGTGTGTGCGTAGGTTTGTGGTTGTTACGCCGGCCATTGACGACCCCATAGTGTTTTCTCGATTGTAGAGATATTTTTGCTGGATGTGTATCTTGATCTATGGATAGATGTAATGCTGGTTGGAGCTCTTAATTTGGCTTCCTTTTTATTCCATGACATAACACTAGCAGATGACGGGTCCCATGTGCCTTATTCGTTTACGTTATCTGAGCTTACCATATCACCTAAACGTGTGTTTGTACGGTGTTGTGTCATACGCCCACGCCAGAAGGGCCTTAGCCTCGGAAGAAGTAAGCCCAGCGCCCGGCCCATGCCTGCCCAGACAGCCAGCCCCGGCCAGGCCTGCCCAGACGTCAGCTGGCCTGGCCCAGGCCTGCCCAGACGTCAGCTGGCCTGGCCCAGGCCCGCCCAGACGTCAGCTGGCCTGGCCCAGGCCTGCCCAGACGTCAGCTGGCCTGGCCCAGGCCCGCCCAGACGTCAGCTGGCCGTCTCTTCAGTCGTGTGAGCGCAGGTGTCCGTCCGTTGCAGGCCTCTCGTCGCGACCCTACTGCGTGACGAGTCCCCGAGTATGAGGACTCTCCTCCCTTCCATCCTCTGGTGACCCGGCGGGGTCACCGGGGTCTCGGCAGCTCACCCGGTGACGGTAAGCAGGCCAGCGCGCTCCGACGGCGTGCCCGTCCGGCGACGGCTCGCGGTTTGGTTACGTTTGCGATGGCTTTGTTGTGTAAGTGTTGTCGTTGCGTGGCGAAGAGCGGGAAGGTAGTTCCGCTGAGGTTAGCAAGGAGTGAAAGGTGGCGGCTGGGAGCGACGACAACGGCTGTGACATGTCCTGATGAAGACCATTTCATCGAAACCGCTGAAGATTTTCGCCAGCAAGATGGAAGGTGTTCTGTGGCACCCCGGGTATGAAACCAAAGAGAGTCAAGCGGAGAGTCGAGGAAAGTCGGAGAGACAAGGATGCCCTTCGCTGTCAAAAGCACGGGACATACCACGATCGTCCGACTGTCCCTTTGGCCTTGGAAATCTCTCCGTGACCGGTGGCACCAAACACGGCACTCGTCTCAGCGGGCCTGGACCGTGTTTACCTTGAAAGTTTCGCTGCGTCATCCCCGTGCCGTCGCCTGATTTTGTGTAGTTCCTGGGCGTGGGCGACGCCGGATGACTCCGCGCTCCTCTGCAATGTGTCGCGAAGCGAGCGATGGCGGGCTCTGGCCGCTGGCCGGCTGTTGCGCAACGCACTGTGCGAGGGCCGTAGCACACAGCGAGCACAGCCGGGAGAGGCTCCGTGTTTTTAACTGGGTTTGCTGAGAGAGGGGTTCCGATTTTAAGTCGGTGCTGGAGACTCAACCGGCAAGGATCGGTGGGAGAAAGGGGACGGGGGCTGCTGTTGCAGACGTGGCGCGTGCTTTTAAGTGTGGACGCGACAGTTTGAGCTGGGCGCGGCAGTGAATCGATACAGCACTGCTGTGCGCATTGTCGCGCTGCGTCTTAACTGGTTTAAGTGAAGACTTCGTCATTTAAGAGCAGCGGTGCTTCCTGGGGCTAAGTGACAGTTATTCATGGCCTAAATTACGTGGTTGTTAGAAGTGAAGTTATTCTCGTGCAAGGCGCCAAGCATCCCAGTGGCCCGTTCACACCCGGCAGTCCTCACTCGACCTGAGTTAAAAGTGAAGTTATGCTCGTGCAAGGCGCCAAGCATCCCAATGGCCCGTTCACACCCGGCAGTCCTCACTCGACCTGAGTTAAAAGCGAAGTTATGCTCGTGCGAGACGCCAAGCATCCCAGTCGCCCGTTCGCACCCGGCAGTCCTCACTCGACCTGAACAGGAACAAAGCGGCCCGCGAAGCCGGCCGCTCGTCCTAATCCGCCGTACTTTCCTGCCGATGCGTATCTGGCGCGGAAGCGGCGCCGGGTGGATCCTCGGCGCATGAGCCCGGCGTCAGGTTCAGGGCTGCGGGCGGGCCGCTGCGGTCTCGGTGACCGTTCGCGGCGGCGGCTTACCGGCCGGCTCCGGCGCCTGTTCCGGGTCCGCTGCCGGGCTGACCGCGCCGCCGCCACCCGAGATAAAAGTGACGATAAGCCGGGTGAAAATTCGGGAAACCTTGAGGCGGGGATGAACTTGACTGGGCGGCCGGTGCGTCTTTTTTTGTGGGACGCGCCCGCGTCTGACAGATGGGGCGTCCTCCCCGGACCTGTTTGCGCCGGCGCTGTAATCCCGGCCCGCTCCCGGTGGGCTGTGGGGTTGGGCCGACCACTCGTCCCTGGGCGTCCGCGCTCGTCCCTGGGCTTCTACCCCTCGCCCCTCGGGTGTCCGCCGCTCGTCCCTGAGCCCTAGTTTGTGTCCGTCTTCGGAAGTTATCTCCGAGTGGCGAAACCCTGCTTCGGCGATGGTCCTGGTTTCGTATGAATCGGCGCAAATGAAGCCACGTCTTCTAGATACCTTGCACGTCCTAACACAACACTCGTTGATCATCCCACGCTTTATGACTGCGTGGGCTGATAGATTGGACGCCCCGAATAACGCACGGTGCTAGTCTCATTTGGCGAGTTGACTGTATTTATACACGGTAAGGGGCTGGGAGATTTCTCTGGCCCATTGTGCCGAAATGAATGAGCTACATAAGACGTCATTACCTCGCGGAAGTGGCGGTGCAAATCACTCGTTCTTGGCGGATTTTTGCTCCTTTGCGTACTAGGTGGGTATCAAGAGCGGATTATTTCAGTTTGGGCTGGTCGTACATGCAAACGGCTTAGCCGAAGAGAGGCTGGCTAACTGTCGGCTCCGTGAGATGTATCTGTGCGAAGGTGCGCCGCCGTTGATGAAAACGGCACGGCGCTGGAAGACGGGCAAGATCGCTGGTCCGTTATATCGGACTGCATGTAATTATACTGATGACGTTTTAATGGCACTAAGTTGGCATCGGCATCACGGTGCACTCGCAAGCCTGAATGCTCTACTGCTCTCATTCGGGAGAAATTACATATTCCTTTGTGAATTAATGTTTTTCTTGTTATGTAATGATATTCCTGTTCCCGTTTGGAAATGTCCAACGGTTTGTTGCGACAATTTATCTCAGAGGTTCTCCGTGCTGCTAACGGTATCTCGATATGCCTTGGAGCTTGAGTGTGGGAACGCGGGAGGGGGTCGAGAA
>NW_023597055.1:22662373-22736073 GCF_011947565.3 Pollicipes pollicipes
AAGATTTGTCTTCACCCGGCGAGCTGCGCGGTATAGCGAGAAAGAGAGAGAGAAGAGAGAGCGAGAGAGAAGAGAGAGAGAGAGAGAGAGAGAGAGAGAGAGAAGAGAGAGAGAGAACAGAGACAGAGACAGAGACAGAGACAGAGACAAGACAGAGACGAGACAGAGACAGAGACAGAGACAAGACAGACAGAGACAGAGACAGAGACAGAGACAGAGACAGAACGAGACAGAGACAGAGACAGAGACAGAGACAAGACAGAGACAGAGACGAGACAGAGACAGAGACAGAGAGACAGAGAGAGAAACAGACAGAGAGAGACAGACGATAGAGAGAGACGAGAGAGAGAGACGAGAGAGAGAGACATAGAGAGAGAGACAGAGAGAGAGACAGAGAGAGAGAGACAGAGAGAGAAGAGAGACAAGAGAGAAGAGACAGAGAGAGAGAGAACAGAGAGAGAGAGAACAGAGAGAGAGAATAGAGAGAGAGAGACAGAGAGAGAGAGAGACAGAGAGAGAGAGACAGAAGAGAGAGAGACAGAGAGAGAGACAGAGAGAGATAGAGAGAGACGAGAGAGAGAGACAGAGGAGAGAGAGAGACAGAGAGAGAGGACAGAGGAGAGAGAGAGACAGAGAGAGAGAGACAGAGAGAGAGAGAGACAGAGAGAGAAGAGACAGACGAGAGAGAGACAGAGAGAGAGACAGAAGAGGACAGAGGGACAGAGAGACAGAGAGCCAGAGCCAGAGCCAGAGCCGGAGCCATAGCCGGAGCCGGAGCCGGAGCCGGAGCTGCCGCTCAGAGCACGCTGGTTCGCAAGACGTTAATAAAAAACCTGTTGGGCTTCAGCGGGCTGAGGTGTTCAGATTTTACGGATTGAACAAGCATGACATGTTTTGAACTAAGTCTCACCAGAACTGGTCAAGTTAAAGAACTAAGCTTGGGTGCATGTATTTTCAATGCATCGCTACAAGCCCAGCAGTAGTGAAACGAGACAATGTGATTTTCAGTTAAGCTCACCGAACGTACATTAAAAGCACATTCCTTTTCACGATTTATGTTAGACTAATGGCGGTAACCATGCACTTCCTGATCAGGGATGAAGGTATGGTGAAATGGTAAGTGGGAATAGACTGTGTCTGATGATCAAACGTTGGCATTATGACATTGACGCCTGTCAAGTGTAATTTGACAACGACGTTGCACCAGTTGATTGATCATAACACACTTATGATCAATTCACAGCACGTTTGTTACAGGGATAGTTAACAATGATTCTAAATGCTCAGATGGGAAGTGTGTGCACGTTTTAATTATGATGAATAGTTTTTGTATCTTTGATCTCAGCCCATATCTTGTTTTCGATGAAACTGTTTGTTTGGGTGTTGAGTGAGCGGTTCAGTGTATTTGTGGACTATGTATTTGTGGATAATGATACCGAGGGTCGTATTCATATTTTGGCCCCCGGGGGCACGTGCCCCTTTTCATTTTGATGACATCTATCAATATGTTTCTGGACAGATGTTCAGAATTGATAATCCCAGGTACTCTCGTAGAAGCAAGGAAGTCGAGAACATGCAATGTTTTACGTTATGGATAAATTTTTCTCGCCTGTGGCGCGCGAAACCCAGTTTTTAATGAAAAGCTTTGAGTTATGCCCCCAATCCATCATGTATTTACATGCATACGCTCGTAATGGCGCCATAAGTCGACATAAATATTGAAGTGTTCACCTGATTACCTGATCACCCGCTGTTGGAAGCTGTGCGATTGTGATGCATGGCCGCTTTTTACTAGATGAATGTTTTGAGACGGGGTCGTGAATTTTTGTGGCTTGCAAATTGGTCATTAGTGCAGTGCTTCAGGTTTCCATGTTTCGTCGTTGAAATTCTGTTTGTCATCTTCTCCTAATTTCAGTGGTATTTTAGTCCCATTTTGCATAAGGCTCCGCTTTGTGAGCTAAGCTAAGTGTGGGCCGGAAAAATGGATACCCTGTGAGCCACATCGCACTTTTCCTGGAATACTTCGTTGCAAGGCGGGCCGAGCCTCAGATTTCGGCTACTGGCACTGATCACCTTCACAAAATAGCAGCGCTTACCAGCAGTGGTTCTACGTGACGCAAGATCTCACCACCAGCCACCTGGCAGCGCCTCTGCGCGTCGGCGGAGGTGTGGCCGGCCGGCTGGTCGCCGAGTATTTTTCCGGACGATTTCGTCGCCAGAATCCGCGGCCGCGGCGCGCCGAACGCGTCGCGGCGGCCGCTGACCGGCGCGCCGCGACCGTCACCGCCGCGCCACGGCCGCCGCTGCGTCCTGTGCTCGGACGGCAGCGCTGTCTGCGGTGTTCTGGGCGGGGATTGATGAGGAGGTTTGTAGAATTGATATTGTCCGGGCGGCGCCGGGGCACGGCAAGCTTGCCAGGCTTCGGAGGGATGCACGTCCGCAGGCCCACCCGGATAGCGTGGCAAACGGACGTGGTCAAGGTTCGGGAGCGTGTGACCGCAGATGTTATCACATCTAAGGAAGTGCATCGAATACGCGGGCATAGGCGCAAAAAGCCGGAAGTCAGCGACGACACGGTTCAACGATCCACTCACCAGGCAGCTTAACAGGCCGCAAGGCGTCGGCCTCAGCGAATCTGCGGGCGCGTTTTTTTTTTTTGTCCTCCTAATCGCGACGGAGAAGGAAGTGGGCACCGAGTGCGACCGAGCCACGTCCAGCTGAAAGTCACGCCACCGAGGTCACTG
Organism: Pollicipes pollicipes; assembly: GCF_011947565.3. Taxonomy (NCBI): domain Eukaryota; kingdom Metazoa; phylum Arthropoda; class Thecostraca; order Pollicipedomorpha; family Pollicipedidae; genus Pollicipes; species Pollicipes pollicipes. The sequence goes on from NW_023597055.1 coordinate 22,665,118, forward strand.
AAGGCAGGTCATCAACTCCGCACACCTGCTGCCAGGGGCGGATGCAGTACCATGCAATGGGGGAGTAGGTTGTGCGGCTCAAAAGTTTTCAGTAAAAGTACATTTTAGTGCATTGCAGCGGTACGATTTTTTGCACGTTGTGCATCGGTTTTTCAGTTCACGTACCTGTTGTGTTGGATTTTATTGTCGACGCACGCATGCCAAAACATGCACAAATGATGAGTCGACGGGGTGTGCACGCCCTTGAACACACTCCAGCCCGTGGCGAGGGGATGCGCCACCGCCAAAACCGGTGGCGGAAAGTTTGTGTCGAAGGCTGACGACAGTCGCGGAATGTGGCCTTTCCGGACGCGGGGAGGTCAGCGGCCAGCGGAGGGGGGGGGGGAGGGGGGGGGGGGGCGCCTGCGGGGGCGGCGGAAGCTGGCGGAATGCGTGCCTGATTCACGGGCGAGTTTCTGGCGCGAGACACGTGCGGGGCTGAGCAGGAGTTGGGGCCAGGAGGGCTGTGAACTGGAAGTGCGCTGCATTGAAAGCTGTCTAGAAGGGAGAACGACATTCACTTGTGCCGTTGACTATCGTTGGAGCCCGCTCAACAGATACTGGGAAAACTTTCAAAACATGGCACAGAAAAATGAGTGAGGAGGTTTCTGAGGCATCTTCATAGGCTCCGATCGTGGCCATTCTTGCACCATTTTGAGACGAGTGGATCACGTGTCACGCAACGCTTGGATTGTGTTTCGAATTCTCGTCGGCCGCAGGTGCTGCATTATTGTCTGTCGGATTATCGTCTGGGAATGGGCCGGCCGGCGTATGATCGCACACGGCCAGGCGTGGGTCATGCCGAGCCCGACGCCTACGGCCCACGGAGCGATCACTGGGACGCGGAAGCCCAGCAGCTCGAGCGTGTGAGCTGCAACTGCAGCGGCGGCTGCCGTATGCTCCCTGCGGCTCGCCGGCGGACGCTTGTACCGGTGCTCAAGACCGCGGCCGTCGGCGCGGCGCCGCAAAAATCTCACCGATCTGCGGTGACCGCCGATCGCTCCGCACCCGTGCCGGCTAGTTCGCCGCCGGCGCGCGGGGCGGCGCGCGCGTCGCCGTCGCGCGCGCGCGGGCCGCTCTTCGCCCGCCGGCCGTCACGTGACCGGGTCGGTCCACGTGACCGGCGGCGCGTCTGAAGCCCGGCTGCTGGCGTGCGCGCTAAGCAGGAAGCGGCGCCACGCGACGCGACGGAAGCGGGGCGGTGCCGGCCGCGCCCGGCCGCGTCGAGTGGCCGGCTGAGCCGGGCCGAGGGACGCGCCGCGCCCGGGACCGCCCGCGCGCCGTGCCGGCCCGCGCGCCGGGCGTCTCACTGCGCCGCGGCCGTCTTCGGCTTAGCGCCGGCGCCGGCCACGTGCCGCTGCACCTGCGGCGGCGGCCGAGGGCGTCGCCACCGGCCCGTGTTTATTAAGGGGTGGGGCCTGGGGCATCTCAGCTCCATTATTTCCATGCCACGCCATGGACGTGATGTGGAATGCTGGCGGTATTGGCAGGGGGGCCGCCGCAGGTGCGGGGCCTACTGAGAGCAGTTGGGTGGAAACACCTCCAGAACCGGCATTCCGATGCAAAACAAATGCTAAAGTCATGATCATTTCGAAGAAATTTGGCTGCTGCCACATCTGCCTCACCGCCCCCACCCGGTAAAGTCCGCATTCCCTGCGTGAGCTCTGACAGCTCTCAGCGCTCTCCGGCAAGGTTCCCAGGCTCCCCTGCGCGGGTACGGACTGCGTTGGCACGCCTGGAGACGGATGGCACCGTGCTGTCCAAGCCATTTGCGGAAGGCCGTTCAAAGGCCTCGATTTGTGCGGCTCTGAACAGACCGCTGCCGTGGAGTGACGGCGTTTGTCCTCTTGGGAGCGGTGCGCGCTTCAGGTAATGGTTTGCGACTGATTGGATTCACCGCGTTCTTGCTGGGACGCACCCGCCCTGCCTGTCGTTCGGTCGAGCCTCGGCGCTTGCTCCTGCCGGCGGTTGTGTGACTTCTGCTTGCATGGCGTTTAGCAGCCGCAGACGATCGCATCGCAGTTGACCCTGACGACCCGACGATCGCGCCTTGCAGGGACAGACTTGCTCTTGATTACGCTCCGCCGGACAACTGACAGTTGTCCCTGACGGCCCGACGATCGCGCCTTGCAGGGACAGGCTTGCTCTTGATTACGCTCCGCCGGACAACTGACAGTTGTCCCTGACGGCCCGACGATCGCGCCTTGCAGGGACAGGCTTGCCCTTGATTACGCTCCGGCGGAATCGGTTCCAGCCGCGGTTCGCAGCGCGTGGAGTAGATTCCGATTCGGACGCCGAATGGCCCGGGGGGGAGGGGGGGGGCAGATACGGATCGCCTCGCTTCCAACTCTAGATGTGGCACGACGCCTGGGGCGGTTCCGCTTCCTACTCTAGGAGATGCGGCACGACGCCTGGGGCGGTTCCGCTTCCAACTCTAGGACATGTGGCACGACGCCTGGGGTGGTCCCGCTTCCTTCTCTAGGACATGTGGCACGACGCCTGGGGCGGTTCCGCTTCGTACTCTATGAGATGTGGCGCGACGCCTGGGGCGGTTTCGCTTCCTACTCTAGGAGATGTGGCACGACGCCTGAGGTGGTTCCGCTTCCAACTCTAGGAGATGTGGCATGACGCCTGGGGCGGTTCCGCTTCGTACTCTATGAGATGTGGCGCGACGCCTGGGACGGTTCCGCTTCCTACTCTAGGAGGTGCGGCACGACGCCTGGGGCGGTTCCGCTTCCAACTCTAGGACATGTGGCACGACGCCTGGAGCGGTTCCGCTTCCAACTCTAGGAGATGCGGCACGACGCCTGGGGCGGTCCCGCTTCCTTCTCAAGGGCATGTGGCACGACGCCTGGGGCGGTTCCGCTTCTTACTCTAGGAGATGTGGCACGACGCCTGGGGCGGTTCCGCTTCCAACTCTAGGAGATATGGCACGACGCCTGGGGCGGTTCCGCTTCCTACTCTAGGAGATGTGGCACGACGCCTGAGGTGGTTCCGCTTCCAACTCCAGGAGATATAGCACGACGCCTGGGGCGGTTCCGCTTCCAACTCTAGGAGATATGGCACGACGCCTGGGGCGGTTCCGCTTCCTACTCTAGGAGATGTGGCACGATGCCTGGGGCGGCTCCGCTTCCTACGCTAGGAGATGTGGCACGACGCCTGGGGCGGTTCCGCTTCCTACGCTAGGAGATGTGGCACGATGCCGGGGGCGGTTCCGCTTCCTACTCTAGAAGACATGGCGCGACGCCTGGGGCGGTTTCGATGCCGTCCGCACCGGCGGCTGTAATTTGGCAGATGTTCGTTCTATGGGCGTTATAAACGCTACGCATGGCTCATTTATTTATGCGAGACAACGAGACCTGGCAATTGTTTTTGGTGTGCGCAGGCAGTCAGGCCATTAATATATCCCGGGTTTGTATCTGATTCGACCCACCGATAATTGCCTGCCTGAACTCCGACTCTGATTCGAAACAGGAGCTCGTAGGAATCGATTCGAGGCTAGTTTAACGCAAATGCGGTTGATTTCGTTGTTGATTACGGCTCGACCAGAAGTAAAGCGGCTGGTCTTACAGAGATTACCGGAGCACAAGTGGTGTGAGCAGGTGAAGGAGCGTTTATTTTCCCACCGGGGATCATCGAGAATTGGGGAGGGGGGAGGGGCAGAGCGTCATCCTGTGTCATCCATCAAGCGTGCCTGCGAAATCAGGTGCGTTTGCCAGTAGTACTGGCAATGTGCGTACGTTAACTGAATGAAATGAATTCCGCGCCCTTCGCTTTAAATCCCGGAGTTGCTGATCATTGTCTTCCGGACCATATCTCATTATCAGCCGCACTGAAGAGCTTTGTGGGATTCTCAACTGGAATCGCCTTTGCTAGGTTAGCCAAAGCTACTTGTACTTCGTAGTAGCAGCTGAGCTCGCAAATAGCAGCTGCTATTAGCTTGGTGTTTAACAAGATATTAAGCACGTCTCTCGTACGTGTTTCGTTGAGCTCTGAATAGTGCAATGGCCTCGTCGATGGCATAGAGCCTGACCGGCATAGCCTACATAACCAAACTGGCATAGCCAAACCGGCCCACGCTGGTGTATACGGAGGAATGCCATGAGAAACTCGGACTTACCTGCGAACTTAAACGGGCCCGGCCCTGGCTTTGGACGGCGGCTGATGGAGCCGACGTGATGTTCTACTGATGTTTGCGAGCCGTGCATTGTTCAGATGCATGGCATACGAGCCGCGATGTGTGAATGCTCACTTGCCCACTTGTCAAACCAGTCCGACTGGGAACGCTTGGCAACGAAGGCTATGTTCCCTTTCTCTCAGGCTTAAGATAGCATCAGGCAGCGCCACATGCATCAAAATAGCGTGTAAGTCGTTTGTTCGTGCGTTGTTCAAGTGTGCGCTCTTCGCACAAACGCGGCTTCCTCGTGTATCTGGACGCGAGGGATCGTGCGTGATCTGGACACGACGGCGCAGTGTGCGTGCGTCGCCTGCGCACTGCGTTTTTTCCACACGCTCGGAGTGTACACGATCGTTCTCAGTGTTTGATAGCCTCGGCTCCGATCGTTCATCGACGTCGCCACTGTTACACATGAAGTCAACAACTATCACCGTCGAAAATACGCCAGGCACGGCGGACCCGGGAAAGACCAACGTCAGCTACATGACCGGCGGGTCTCAGCCCGCACCTGGTTCAAACTGGTTTAACGATGGTTTAATTCGGCTTGTCGTAATGAATGAAAGCCCCCTAGTGGTTTTAACTAGCCTGCACAGTTTTATTTCAGTGATGTCACAAAGTTGCAAAATGAGTCGTTTGGGTCAGGGGTCGCACGTCATTATGACCGATACATGCCAAGGGTATCAGTTTTAAAACGGAGGTTTAACGCTGTATGAAACATTATTAGATTGAACGGGCCGATGACATCTATTCACAGGCAGGCATAAATGCTGAAATGAGGGACTGTGGAAATGCAGTCATTCTTATGGGTATAAAATTTAGTTAATACTCTGATTCAGATGTGTATTCATCCACAACCTTGATGGCCTTACACCTGGCGCTTCAATAAGAATAAAACTCGAGGACCAAGACCTGGGCATCGCTCACACAAAGTACGAAGTGCCCATGACATGCATGTGTCCGCGATATGATGTGTAATGCCAACGTCCGAAAACGAGCCCGGGAGGCCGGTTGAACGCGGTGCGCTCGGGTGAGAGTGCGGCCAGTTTGACCCACTGATATTTAAAAATTGGTAAGAGCCAACTCATAAGGTAAGTGAAGCTCCCTGTGAACTCATTTTTTGTGAGACTTGGAAGTCACATTTCATTGCCTGCGGGTTAAATAGGATCAAACAAGGTCGAACTCCAGATCAGTACCCAACGTACCCTAAGACCTCCTGCTGTAGGTCAGTCGCCTTGCAAGATGCATCTTATTTTATGTACAGAAAGATCGGTCATGAAATTAGCTACGTTTCTAAAAAAGTTTGGCGTGGCTACGCAGCACCGTTCGGAACTTACCCTGAAAAACTTGGGAAGAGGAGAGGGGGCAATTTGACCTTCCTCCCTCGAATACGCATGTTAAGAATGACAGCTGTGGCTAGGTGGGATGCAAAGTGAAAACTTTGAGAGCAAAAAAAAGCCGGCAAAACGTCGGTGTCAGCGAGATAGGCGATTGTCCGAGAGCACCAGACTTCCATTAAGTAAAATTGTGACATTCCTATCTGCAAAGATGCATCGGCACGTTGACGCTTATCCACGGCATCCCATTCCTGTCAGGTTCGCTTTCGATACCATTCTTTTAGTAGCTCTTGCAAGGTAATTGTGCTTCAACACGTCTGGTGGCAGTGCCAGTTCTTAAGGCAGTACTTAAACGCGTCTGGTGGTGTGGCGCAGGACCAGATAAGTACAGAGCGTGTTTTATCATACCTTGTGCAGTGACAATTCGTTTGCAGGGAGTGTTTTTTTGTGTTGCGAGGTATTGGAGTTGCCAGTTTTCAGACAGCAGCAAATGTGACAAGACACTGGGATATTTGTGGTTATTGTGGTAATAAATAATCCGGTAACAATATTTTTCATTTCATTGCTCTCAATCACAGGAATGCGCCCAAAATTTTCTTCAGGGGTGGTAGGGGGTGGAGGCGTGGGCACAAATTTCCTCCACCTCCCGCGAATTCCAGACTAGTAAGTATAGCGAAAAATAGGCTGAGTTCCTGCGAGATCGCCACAGTATCTGGCATAAGCCTGTTGGGTCGGGGGATTGGTGCTGTGTCCTCCTACTCGAAGGGCACTTGGATTTCCCTAGTCATTGGCAGGCCTTGGCAAAAACATCCGATTACATAAGGGAGTGAAAGCTTGTTTTCCCCAAGAAGGTTATTCATTTTTAAAAACTTAAACAGCTCACTACTACATCACAAGGGCTTGTGCACGATACCTTGTCATATATTTTTATTGGTAGTTTTTTCGTGAGTGTAATTTCAGCTGGCCTAAACCGGGCGCCGCCTGACGTCACTTCAAGCTGCGTCATTTTTTGCAACATAATTATGTTGCCAATGTCGTGAGTTCCAGTCCAGCTGTTCCCCTTTCCCAGCCTGTCGTCCAAAACATAGACCGTGGGCGCGTGCGTGGCGGGTTTGCGGGGTGCATCCTGCTTTTTGCCAGCGAGCCCATCGAGCCTGGCTTTCGGGATAATCAAAGTTTTCAACAGCAACGATCGCTCCTCAGTTGTGTGCCCGTCCGTTTTCCTGTGCTTGCACCGGGCCCCGATTTTTCTGCGGCCGTTCTGTCACAGCTTTCCCTGGTGATCTTTTTGCCTGACGACCCAGATTTTCTCATTTCTTTTCCCTTGATGCCCTCCTTGGTGCTGATGAAACTGTGCATGCCTTGCGATGATACATCGCTGACCTCACGTGCGCCACCTGTGCTCAACGATCACGCAGCTGACTTTTTCATTTCACAACTCCGCTCGTTCAGTAAAATGTTGCGATGTCATACGTGTGACTTTCCATGCGCGGTTAGTGGGCCTGGGCAGGCCGGATTAGCGTCGGTGTCCGCCTGGCCGGATTAGCCAGGGCGTCCGTCTGCACGCATTAGCCGGGACGGTGTCCGGGGTGAGGCAAGCCAAGCCCATCGTCCCCTGCATTGCCTCACTTTAGCGTGGCCCTCAATCGGGCGGCGTGCGGTGTTGCACAGGAGCGCTGGCGAGGCGCATGTGGCGCCATCTGCTCCAGCGCGCTGACCCCCACCGAGGCAGCTGGCTGGGAACGGCGTAAGCCGCGGTGTCCTCACAATGCTGGGTCCAGACGGTGTTCTGCCCACTGAGAGCTGCGCGAACGGCCAAATCTCCATGCATGTTCTGGTGCCGGGGCTACGTTTTCAACGGCGTTATTGTGCGTCTGCTCCGTACGCAACTGACCATCCAAAATTGTGTGCGTAGCCAGCGTTGTAAAGACACAACTTACGTCGCCGGTAATCTATCCTGTAAGCACAAGGACATTGGCGTAGTTCACCGATCCGCTCCATTTATCAATGGTTAGAATATGTGTTGGAGATGAAGGTGAGCAGCCTCTGTACCTTATGTTTTCACAGTTCGAAAACATGACATGTAAAAAGAGCTCGCATCATATAGAGCTGGCTGCCGGTGAAAACGTGCGATCTTGGTAGCTGTCAAAAGCTTATTGCCTCTTGATCGACCTGTGTATAATGGAAGGGAAATAGCTTTCATTAAGATTGGCTGTTCCATCGGAAATGTGGAAGTCAAACGTCTGCAATCTAATGGGCAGATAGGTTTTCAGGATAATTTGCTGCAAACTTGCGCCCGATACAGTACAGACCTGCCCCGCCAATGACTCAATACCGACCTCCCCTGCTGATGGCCATACAGACCTCTCCTGCCGATGACTCACTACAGACCTGCCCCGCCAATGACCCAATACTCCCCCGCCGATGACCGCCGCCACCGCTGCCGCTGCTGCGCCGTTCTTCGCGGCAGCCGCCCCTGCGGCGGCACCGCGATGCTGTGCCGCAGTGTCTGTCGGCTCAGCTGCGTGCCCAGCGCTGTCGGCCCCTGCGCCAGCGGCGCGGCCGCCCCTGGCACGCCCGGCTGACACTGCGCCGCACGGACGGTGCCCCCGTCGCACGCGCGTCCGACACACTTCCGGAGTCGCTTCCGGTGGAGACCAGTGACAGGCCGATCGCTCGCGGTCAGATAATACCTCTAATGGGAGAACGCCATATCAGCTGAGCACGTGCGCAGACGAACGGTATTTTATCTGGATATCGATGCGTTCTTTCTACGTGACGACGCAGGCGTAGTATCGAATGTCCATGACGAGGGGCACATCCTGCCCGTGTCCTGGTTGCCACTGGGTGGAGAGCAGCTTCCGTCAGGATAATTTACCCAGCTAGTGAGAGTCATCTGTCGGCAGCGCGACCACGTTACAACACTTGCAGCACTTCTCCTGATGTGCGTTTCGTAAACCAGCCCGGGCGTACCAGTCCCCATCACGTCGCTATAAAAATTCCCGGACTGCTTCGGGACAAACAAATTATTCAGCGGGAATGCCCTTCCACCTGCCTCAGTAACCGGGCCTGCGCCGTATTAACCGCCCGGCGCAGGCGCCAGTGCGGCCTCTCGTCCGCGTCGGCGGTTACCGCCGCCGCTGCCGCGCCTTCACGCGGCCCCCGGTGGCCCCTCGGGTCCAGTGGCTTGGAAACGGCTGACGAAGATGCGGCCCGACAGAAGGTGGGCGGAAACCCCGCTCAGATGCCGTTTCCAGCGGATTTCAGTCCAAGTGCTGAGCTGCCCTTGACGAGCGGGGTCAGCGAGGCCAGGGGCGCGTCCAGGCGGAGGTCGGAGGGGCCGCCCCGCCCGAGTCCCGTCTCCAGGTCCCGTCTCACCTGCCGTCGCCGCGGCAAGTCCCCCCACGCCGCCCCCCCCCCCTTGAAACACGCGCTGGGTGCGCCCCTGCCCGTTGCTGAGGCCGGTCATCCCGGCGGCCTGCCGCGCTGAAGGTGACGGCTAATCGGGGCTGGCTCTGCTCAGTGGCGCGAGGACGCTTCCTTGTGGTAACCGGCCTCCCCGGCGGCAGAGGGCAACACCGGGTCAGCGCGCAGCATGGCTTGGGGGACGGGGGAGGGGCACGCGCCTGGCAAAGACCGTGCGTCCGGCCGTCGGCATGAAGCACATCCCCTCACGGGTGCTAGCATGGCGCCGATGAACAAATAGCCTTGTAGGGTATGGCTGTTGAACGCTGCTGATGTCAGTGCAGTGCATCAGTGACGGAGCGAGTGTACGCGGGTCAAGTCCAAACTGCGGGACGCGAGTTGAAAATCGAGCGCTTGTAAATCCTATTCGAGAGAGTGGGCCCAACTGTTTGGACAAACTGCTGAGCGCCAGTGGTGCGGTAACAAGCCAGGTCAAGGACTTCGCTCCAGATCATCCAGATTTGAGTCGAGAGAGAGAGAGCGAGCGAGTGGCAAACTGTGCATAGACATGGGTGGTAACTTCCGGCATTTTCTGACGAATATCCCATGATTTACAACTCATCGGTATCTAGTTCGATTGATTGTATGTAGTTAGATTGTAGTTAGATTGATTGAATCCAGAAGAGTTGATGCGGCCATTGCCACCATCATGCGCGTCCACCACACGTGGAGGTCATCGCATCGTGAGACCCGGAATCCTAACCTCCCCCCCCCCCCCCGTGTGAAGAGACCCGGAATCCTCACCTCATGTGAAGAGGCCCCGCGGAAACGTCCAGAGCACGTGACGCTGGCAGGTCACCGCGCCACCCGAGACGCGACGCTCGGGTGACGCCTCGTGTCATCCGGTCCACTGGGCTGGAGCCCGGCTCAAAGACAGCGGGGCCCCGGCGCCAAGGGTGGACGTCAGGAGCTAGGTCAGTTTTCGACGCAAAGGAGCTGAGCGATGCACTTCCTTTGCACGCCGGCTCCCCATGTCAGAGGTCGAAGACTTCGAACTGCTGTGAGGGAAAGGGCTATTTCCTGGCTGTTTCTGAGCATATTTGCTACAAAATCGGCTCCGTACGTGCTATTCGATGCTTTGTCTTTTTTAACCTCACTTGCATCATTAACAAGCTCACCCATATAATATGTGTGCTATTTCCTCACCTGCAGTTCCACCTGCGCGTTGTCTGCAGAAAACTTTCCGTGGCAGCTTCTAGAAGTATCAGTAATACCGTAAGATATCTGAGGTACGGAGCCAGAACCAGAGCCAGAGCCAGAGCCAGAGCCAGAGCCAGAGCCAGAGCCAGAGCCAGGGCCAGAGCGGAAAGGGAGATGGAGCGGGAGTAGAGATAGGATGAGGGAAAGGAGAGAAAAGAGGGAGAGGAGAGGGAGAGGAAGATTGAGAGAAAATAAGAAAGAGAGAGCGAGCATGGTACAACACGTCATGATAAACCGCGATTGAATGAGTGCCTTTTACCGATCTTTCCTTGTATTGAGATAAACGAATCGAAGTGAGCGACAAAACTTGAATTTTCATCACTCACGTCGTGTGTACATGACCGACGTGACATGGGGACTTTTCGATGTCAAAATATCTGACACAACAATGACTAGCTCACTGGAAGGACATGCATACATGTCTAGTGGCACGAGGTAAATACTTCAACGAGTGGGTCACCGATATGTGGTGCCAACGAGCGTTATTATGCGCGGTTGGCTATGGCTAACTCACACTATGGGTTGTGTGAGAGCCGTGCATGTGTTCATAATTCATTTGCGCTGTTTTATGTTGGCATTCTTATGAGTGCGCTTCATACCAAGCAGCAAATGGTTATCCGGCTACTGTTTGGTCGCTGATGTCAGATTTACACCCAGATCTAAGGAGATCGTCACTGCTTTCAGTTGGTATGTCTGAGCAAAGCCATGCAGCCGTGCGGTTATAAGCCACCTTGAAATCTGATACCGGCAATTGGATCTTGGTGATCCGCTCGCTCTCGAGGTCGTGTCTCTCTTCACCCTGCTATCGAGGACGTATTTCTCTCCGTCCCACTCCCGATGACGTGTTTCTCCCCGTCCTGCTCTCGAAGACGTGTTTCTCTCCGCCCTGCTGTTTCTCGCCGTCCTGCTCTCGATGACGTGTTTCTCCCCGTCGTGCTCTTGAAGACGTGTTTCTCTCCGTCCTGCTGTTTCTTTCCGTCCTGCTCTCGAGGACGTGTTTCTCTCCGTCCTGCTCTCGAGGACTTGTTTCTCTCCGTCCTGCTCTCGAGGACACATTTCTCTCCGTCCTGCTGTTTGTCTCCGTCCTGCTCTCGATGATGTGTTTCTCCCCGTCCTGCTCTCGAGGACGTGTTTCTCTCCGTCCCGCTGTTTCTCTCCGTCCTGTTGTTTCTCGCCGTCCTGCTCTCGAGGACGTGTTTCTGTCCGTCCTGCTCCTGAAGACGTGTTTCACTCTGTCCTGCTCTCGAGGACGTTTTTTTGTCATTTACCATTTTGACACCATGACATGACACCATGACACCATACCATGACAAATTGTCAATTACCAGTCCGCAGCTTTGAGGTTCCGACACGGATGTTCCGACTGGATAGGCATTGTCAGCGCAGCTGTGTTAGTTCCGGTCATTTGATCGGTTGAGAACGCGAGTCCTGAGGTACAAGCGCAGGTTATGGTTAGGTTAGCGCTGGTGCGGTTCAGCAGAGGGGCTTGGGCTGCCAGCTGATGACGATTATCTGGATAGCAACTGCCGACTTTCTTTATCGTCGCGGAAGGCAGTGACAAGCACGACATTGGTGACCCCGGCGTGATCTAGCAACGCTTCAGCTGGAAATGGCCGACAGCAAGCCATTAAGTGCGGCCATTGACCCCGGCACGCCGATGGCCGCAGCACCATTGGCGTCCCTTCTATTTCCTGCCCTCTCAGCTGAACAAGCAAACATGTGGCTGGTACAGGTCAGCTGCGCCTTCGATGTCCGGATTCAGCGATCGTGTCTCCAAATTGCTGGTTGCAAATCTTCTCATATCCGTGACCACTCAGGTTCGTGATGTCATCATCGGGCAGGCGGAAGACTACACGGCCCTCTGCGATGCGCCGCATCAGCGGTTGGCAATTTCCCGTGCCAGCGGTCTGGAGGCCCTCTTGCGTCATCAACGGCTCGTGGACCAGGCTCCATTCCAGCTTCCACGCAGCATGCGTGGACAGTTGCCGGCCGGGGGTGCCCCGACCGACAGTGGCCTTTTGTGAACTTTTCCTCACAACTGCTTCCCCAGACGGCCCAAGTGGCTCTCGCACTGCCACCAGAATCGACATCACTGGATGAGCTGGCTCAGGCGGCCGGTCGTCGGTCGTGGATGGTTTGATCATGAGGTCCACTGGTGACGCGGGATAGTGGGTCTCCGAGGACGAACGTGTCATGAGGTGAACTGGTGACGCGTGATAGTGGGTCTCCGAGGACGAACGTGTCATGAGGTGAACTGGTGACGCGTGATAGTGGGTCTCCGAGGACGGACGTGTCATGAGGTGAACTGGTGACACGGGATAGTGGGTCTCGGAGCATGGGCGTGCCATGAGGTCCACTGGTGACGTGGGATAGTGGGCCCCTGAGAATGGGCGGATCTGGGCGGATCTGGGGATCAACATGCGCTTTGTGGGCTAGCTGAGTACCTAGGAATACAATTTTAGCTTCTTCGCCGACTTTGGCCGACTTACAAAAATCGCGTGAGGCTGCTGTGATTGATTTTTCATCAATTATCGCCCCCCTCTCCCTCTCATTGCCCCAAAAAGGACGTGACCTCTGAGTCCGGCGCGGGCATAAGCCGCAACGTCTCATTCAACGCGTCATATCCGTGAATCCTGCGGGGAGACCGGCCGGCCGGCCGCCGTCCCGTGACGTCAGCGCTGACGTCACAGGACGAAACCGGAGCGGCCGACGCACCTGGCCGTTTCGGAACGTTCTGGAGGGCCGTGCTGCGAGCTGGCGGCCCCGTGACCGGAATGGCCGGACTCGTTTCGTGGCCCGGGTGGCGCCGCTGGCCCCGGTGACGCACCGCCCTGGGTCCTGGATCTGGATCTGGACTTTTCGGCGGCGACGGATCCGCAGACCGGGCCGTCGGCGCGGGGCTGTCCGGGACCGTGTGCTAGCCGCTTTTCTCATGTTGTGTGCCGACGAGTGGCAGTGGGTGTGGGTGCCGCTGTGTGCTGTGGGGTTAAGTCGTGTGGTCGGTTGTGGCCGTAACCTAGTAAGCTCCCACAGTCCCGTCACGATAGGATTATGGCAATGGTTTGGACTTGAACTCGGGTGCCGCTGTCGCGGTTCTGACGTCCCGCAGACTCGCGTGGTACATTGCCTGCCCAGCCTGCGTGTGCCCCAGCTTTTAACAGAGAGCTTCTGGTGGCAGAGACAGATACATTGTCGTTTGGCTCATAAGTCGGCATTCTTTTGTCGATCAAAAGGCTGATATGCTTCCCAGCGCGATGCATGCAGATTAGTGAACGCCTTCTTGCGTAGTTCTAACACCTTTATCTAGATGCTCATTACGAATACGTTACTACAAGGCTCATCCTTGCCCATTACGGGATGGTGGGTATCAGTCGGATTGCAGAAGCTGCAACAGCCACAAGACAACCAGCTCCAGGCTGCCCTTCTCGTTAAAACCGTGTTCTCAATCGGCTCGATTTGTCTTCCCTCGCGAACGTATAGGCGTGTACCAAACCGGTATCGGCAGCTGCAGTTCGAAGACACCGTGACGAATACGTTGGTTGGGGCACTGGCGCCGGACATGTGTGGGATTGATTCATCGCTGTCTTGATCCCGTGATCTCCGGGTTCAAGGGACCGAGGCGACAAAGGGCACGGCCTCTTGTGAAATCAAGAGTCATGGAGGTCACGGCTGCGGCTGGTGATCAGTGGTGTTTGGCTCGGTGTCCTGGATGGTGTTGTGCTCAGCACGTGGTTGAACCAATATTCCACAGGGAGCTGTTTTCCATCTACACTTGCGCATCGTCACCAATCGAATTTCTGCGGTGATCAAAACAATTATAATCGGGGTGAGGATTACGCGTGATGATGGGCCCCAGGTGAACACCTCGGCTGTTTGCTTGGATTTTAGTTCCTGTCAGCACCCGCATAATTGATCTATACAAACCGATCGATGATTTAACAGTTGATGTTCCCTGCCGCACTTGTGAAGCTTCGTCGTTGCGTGCGTGACCTCTGCTGTAAAAGCCGTGATGTCATGATACCGCTGTCTACCGACTAGCTGGTGCGGCAGATCAGCGCCGGAGGTACGCTTGTGTGGCGCGTGGTTGTTTCCGCCAGGTATCGGCCAGTCGGGTTGTGGGTGTCTCCGCCGGGTATGGGCCAGTCGGGCCGTCGGTGTATCTCCCAGGGGTGGGCATTCTGGCCGTGGATGTCTCCGCCGGGTATGGGCCAGTCGGGCCGTCGGTGTATCTCTCAGGGGTGGGCAGTCGGGCCGTGGATGTCTCCGCCGGGTATGGGCCAGTCGGGCGTCGTGTATCTGGTGGGCAGTGGCGTGGAGTCTCCCCAGGTATCAGTCGGGCGGGCTAGGGTGGGCAGTCGGGCCGTGGATGTCTCCCCCAGCTATGGGCCGGTCGGGTCATGGGTATATCTCTCAGGGGTGGGCAGTCGGGCCGTGGATGTCTCCCCCAGCTATGGGCCGGTCGGGTCATGGGTATATCTCCCAGGGGTGGGCAGTCGGGCCGTGAGTGTCTCCTTCAAGTCGGATTGGAGGAAGTATTGCCCAAGTTCTCGTGAAAGTTTGTATATTAATCCTTTGTGCAGGGACGTAATTGACTAGAATGTGAATGGTGTTTCATCACCTCTAGTGCAGCTGCTTTTAGTGACGCTCCTGCCACTCGAGGTGCAGGCCTTGGCTGCTTGCTGAAGGATTTGCAGGCGTTTCCCACGGCGAGAAGGACCAGACCGGAGCGCCGTCTGGAAAACGCAGTGAATTACGCAGATACCCGGAGGATACCGCCTTTTGATGATGCAGATGCTTGCCCAATGATGACGGGTTAACGGCTTTACGTCTGCTCAATGCATTTGCATTGACGCCTTCCTTATTTGCTTTGTTTGCTATTTATATCCCGAAATGAAACGCGACGTCCGTCGCCACGCAGCCTTTTATGGCGCGCCAACGACTACACAAGTCATATTAACGTTCGGGGATCATGACGCGACCGGTATTCAAACCCGTCCCTTCCCTCCCCTTCCCGCCAGGGAGCCGAATACGCTAACCACTCGAGCATTACACACACACCCAGCTTGAGGTGTTTTGATGAATGTCTTGTTCCCGAGTGGTGACGTCAGGGATGGCCGTCGAGGTCTGCAATTAATGTGGAGTTTGCTAATAACTGAGATTTTTTCTAGTCGCTAGGATTTTTCACCGTACCCGAGCCCGCACAAAGCAGTTGAAATCTTCTCGTCCTCGCAAGTGAAGAAATGGTTCTCTCTGGTGTCGTGACTGGAAGGTAGAAACAAGACGAGTGGATTAATGAAGAGCGCATGTGCACCGCACGTCGCGTTCTTAGAATGGGAACTCAAATATCCGCTGATGTAACACCACTTCCACCATATGGCCCAGTGGCATCATATACGAGTTCTCGCTGTAGGCAGATGTGTGGATTACTTTCCCCTGGCGCTGTACCTTCACTGGAAATATTATTAAGAGCTTACCCGGATAACCAGATTATGCGCAAATCGTTAAGGACATACGTATACTTCAGGGAATCAACGTGGTTGCGCACTGGTCTTCGCCGTCATGCAATTATTATCTGAATGAAACGCATCACTTGTTTCTCAGATATCAAGCCGCAATTCATCATACTGGAATTTAGCAACGACCGTAGGTACAGCACAACACTGTAGTCTAAGTGATGATGCTTCATGAGCGTGATCACAGCAAGACAGCAGGTACGCAGAGTCATGCAGATACCGAAACAGATCCAGAGTCACGCAGGCAGGTGCGCATAGAGCAGGCACGCTGAACGGTGGCATCCCCCCCCCCCTCCTCTAGGAAATGCAGGGCCCTCAAGCGTGGAGGAAAGTGACATCCATCACACCTGCCTGAATAGTTCATACCGCTTGTAGAAAGTTTTTAAGCTGCTGAACATTTCTTATCAACATGTTATTATGGGCTCACGTAATCGGTCATCATTGGTGACGCGTTCTTGTCACGACTCAGTCGTTTTCAATTTTGACTGAAATATATATATATATATATATATATATATATATATATATATATATTAACCATTTACCCTCGTAGGTAGTCATTTAGCTGCTATGTGCGCAAAATGACCACAGAAGTCGGCGCGCCTTAAAACTCCAGTCAACAACAAAGAGTGAACGAATAACGTCTTGTAACGCATTGCTCAGTATAGCACAGCAAAGCGTGAACTCAGGAGGTCCTGAGAAAAGATGACAGAAACATTATGGGACATTGTTACGCTTTGGGTGTTAGCCTTTAACAGCGCCTTTGCCTGTTGGCTCCTGACGGGGCCCCTTCAAGAGCGCCCCTGCCTAATGGCTCCTGACGTGGACCCCTCAAAAGCGCTCCCGTCTTATGACTCCTGACGCGAACCCTTTAAAAGTGCCCTTGCCTGATGACTCCTGACGCGGACCTCAGTGAGGTCGGGCCCCTGTCTGATGACTCTTGACGCGGTCGGACCCCTGCCTGGTGACCCCTGACGCAGACCTCAGTGAGGTCGGGCCCCTGTCTGATGACTCTTGACGCGGTCGGACCCCTGCCTGGTGACCCCTGACGCAGACCTCAGTGAGGTCGGGCCCCTGTCTGATGACTCCTGACGCGGACCCCACTAAGGTCAGTCCCCGCGTGATGACTCCCGACACGGTCGGATCCCTGCCCGATGGCTCCTGATGCGGACCCCAGTGAGGTCGGGTCCCCGCGTGATGACTCATGACGCAGTTGAACCACTGCTTGATGACTCCTGACACGGTTGAACGCCTGCTTGATGACTCCTGACACGGTTGAACGCCTGCCTGAAGACTCCTGACACGGTCGAACCCCTGCCTGATTATTCCTGACGCGGACCCTAGTGAGGTCGGGCCCCGCCTGATGACTCCTGTCGCGGACCTCAGTGAGGTCGGATCCCTGCCTGATGACTCCTGTCGCGGACCTTAGTGAGGTCAGGTCTCTGCCTGATGGCTCCTGATATGGACCTCAGTGTGTTCGACACCCGTCTTACAA
Source organism: Pollicipes pollicipes (assembly GCF_011947565.3). Taxonomy (NCBI): domain Eukaryota; kingdom Metazoa; phylum Arthropoda; class Thecostraca; order Pollicipedomorpha; family Pollicipedidae; genus Pollicipes; species Pollicipes pollicipes. The sequence goes on from NW_023597055.1 coordinate 22,682,341, forward strand.
ATATTCCATTTTCACCTGTGCGTCTGAGCAATGTTATGATCATTATCCATAGCTAGATGTACTCATCAGTGCGAACTCAGATGAGGAAAGCGCATAGCCCGGGGGTTTTCCCATCTGAAGACCGTGTGACGTGTCCACGAAATCCCTGAACCACACGCGCGTCATAAAGGACCGACCCTGGTGAGTGCTTCCATAAATGAGCTGCAGACAAGTCCTCAGCTCGCGATTCATTTCCTTGATTGGCAGGCTTCCGAGGCGCTTAACGTACCTGCAGCAGTGCCGCATCAGGGTCGCAAACGCTCAGGGAAACCACGAGCCTCCCCAGCACCGCTTACGTCACGGTCATAGGGTCGCAGCTCGGAAAGGCTGTGGTCCAGCACTGCACTGACTGGTGGGGCAGACGATGTTGCAGTGGTGGGCAAGATAATGCCAAGTGATGTTTCACATGGTCATGACAGTTTTTTTTTTAACTGAAGAATGAATCCAGACGAAGAAGGGCAAGCTGTTGGCTCCGTGCGATTATCGGGTCCGATATGGCGTGGTCTTGCTCCTCCTATATAATTGGTGACGGACCGAACGCTTGTCCGGTGTTTTTGATGTTTCAGTTGCTAGCAAAATAAGCAAATGCGAGCACCGCCGCAGCGAATATATATATATATATATATATATATATATATATATATATATATATAAATGTGTGTGTACATTATAATCACGTTGAAGATTGAATGACTTACAACGTAATCTTCCATAGTTAACGTTATCGCAAAATTTGGTCATTGCCACAGCAATGACCAGCACTATCATCACGCACCATTGGGACCCGGCAATGCTTCGTCCAAGGCTCGCCGATGGAGACCTTCATCAGCTGGGAGGCGCATTCCGAGAGCTTCCGTCACTCTCCCAACGCATCCGCTGCGTCAATAGGAGGGCAGCGTCTTGCTGCTTGCCGCGGCAAGGTGCCTAGGAGTGAGAGGTCACCTCATGGAAACTAAATGACCTCAGAAAATAAGTGTCAATAAAAATGAAAGGACGGCGGTTGCTGTCTTCTCCACGTACGAATCGTATCGGTATCCACACTATGTAACATGCTTGATGGGCAGCAGAGTTTGAGAGGTACTTGGGGGCGTTGTGAATAGGTAAAGAGATGGCGTGACGTTGGCCCGCCTCACTTCACTTTTCATGACGGCATTGCGGTAACTGCTGGTAGAGCATTAAAGAACCGTCCCCAACATATTTCCTGTCACTTTTTGGTGTATTTCTCTATCCTGGCGCCCAAGGTATTATCTCGCGCTTTAAGTTTAATGCAGCAATTATAAGACGACCATGATACGTGCACCTCCATCGGTACAATCGCCGCCCTGAGTCCTGTCCTCCCTCCCCCCCCCCCCCCCCCGTCAGCTCCGGACAGCGCGTAACCGCTGCGGCGGTTCCGGTAACCCTGGTGTGACCTCCGGCCGGCGGGGTCGAAGGTCACACCGCGAGGTCACCCGCCGCGGCAAAAAGTAGACCGTCACTGCAACGCAGCGGCGCGAGCCGACGGTCACTGCGCGCTGCACGGGCGTCGTTGACGCGAAACAGGTGAGCGCTCACATTTAGAATGAAACCACCTACGTCCCGCACCGCACGGACAGTCGCATGAAGAAAGAGCCCTGCACGCAGAAATGTCAACTTTAAAAGCAAATGCAGTGTCCAAAGTGTGAGGAGCCCGTTTGCCACCGGTGATTTTCGCCTGCCTCCGCCCGGGCTGGGCTGCCGCCAGCTGACCATGATCTGCTGCGTGGCCTCGCTCGTCCAACGGCCGGACGCGCGTGGCGCGCGGACCTGTGGAATGCCGAGGCCATGTGGACGCCTTGCAAACGATGCCGCAAGCGCCGGTACGCACATGGTACGCGTGACCCCGCGCGTGCGGTCGTCCCGGCTGATGGATGGCCCCCGGCGGGGATCCGGCGCCTGTGGCGCGCGAGCGTCACGCACACGGGCGTGGCAAGGCTATGAGGGGGGTTGAGGCTTCCATTCCCCAAGTATGTTATGAGGTACGCATTTGGCCTTTGCCGCTGCATCGCATGTTAGGAAAAAGAAGAAGATTGTGAACGGTTCGTGCCCCCTCCCCCCCCCTCCTCCACCCCACCCCACGCTACGCCCCTGGGGCTTCGCATGTCGTTTGTAAGACGTGCGTGACTTGCGTAAGTGTCATCGCCGGTAGCTCGCTGGCCGCCTCCAGATCTAACGCATGCACCCGCGGCGTTCGAGGTCGAAAGACCGGATCGTCTGTTGTGCGTTTCCGGCGCGACTGGTGCGTGTGCGTCACATGGGCCTTGTTCGGAGAACATGCGTGAGTTATGTAAGCGTCACGGCGTAGGAAGTGTCCCTGGCCGTCCTGCTGGGGCCGCCTGTCATCGGCGCCGGAGCGCGTCAGCATGGCGCCGCGTCAGCTATGTGAAGTTTTGCATGCCCCGTGTAAGGTGTGTTTTCCTGGTAACGTTTTGCGCGGTATCATGCCCAGTTCCCTGAATTCTATCCTTGTGTCCACTCTCCAATGTTCCGCGTTGTTGCCGTAGGTGCACGGACCGTGGATGGACCAGGAATTCGAAGCTTGGCGCTGCCTGCGGTTTCTTAAAGGAATGAGTGGGGAGTCGATGAAAAGGATAACTATGGAAACTGGGTTTGAGAAAAACGAGCGTGTTATACGGGGGCGCACATCTCGAATAGATTGGCGTCACTCCAAAATGGCACGCTGGGTCTGAGGCAGTGATGCACTGTTCGCTTATTGGAAAGAATGCATGTATATATATATATATATATATATATATATATATATATATATATATATATGTGTGTGTGTGTGTGTGTGTGTGTGTGTGTGTGTGTGTGTGTGTGTGTGTGTGTGTGTGTGTGTGTGTGTGTGTGTGTGTGTGTGTGTGTGTGCGTGCGTGCGTGCGTGCGTGCGTGCGTGCGTGCGACGCACTGTTTACTAAAATTTTGATAAACGTTGTGAGCTAAAATTATGGAGCGCGTGCCGAGTTTTCCGTTTCCGCAGCCCCTGGGAACCTTCGCAGAAACTCTTCAGCACTACCTTATACGACTGTCTCACTTATATCCCACCCAGCAACGTCAGCACCGTGACGTGAGCTCTGCGGTGGCCATTCTGGAAGCTGCGTTTGGGTGATGCTTCCGTCGTCTGTTGCTGGCGCACGTGGACTACCACGTCGAGCCCGCCACAGCGGCGTCATCGTCGCCGCAGCGGCCGGGTTCTCCCCCCCCCCCCCCCCGCTCCTCCGCCACATTTCCGTTGAGTCGCTGCGGCTCCCGGTGGTCCCCGAGGCTGTGTTCAGCTGTTGGTGCGTGATAGTTGTCCAGGGAGCGTGCAGTCAGCGGTGTTTTCATATGTATGTGTATACTATGCATGCTATGTGTATGTATACTTTTGGCGGGGCCTGTGACACCCAATTTTGATTCAAGCCCCCCCCCCCCTTACCCTCCGCAGTGTATATGGGCAAAAGGGAAGTATTCGGCCGTAGAAAGGCAGACAGCTTTTTTTTACCGTTGCTACACGAGGTACATAAGAAACACATTGGTGTCAATATCATGTTTATTTTGTACCAAAGTGTATTCGGTAGGCACGAGCGTTATGTTTTTGCCATGCCAACTCCGGCACGTGGTATGCCAGTCTGCAGACGCCGGCAGGCTTTCATGAGCCAACACAGGTTTATTGGTACAACAAGATGGACAAAAGGTCTAGTATGTTGCGGCATATACGGCAATATGCGGCAGTTTTTTAAAGTACGACGTCCAAATAAAACTCAAATGACGTTTTCTTCAACAGTGGCACAAGCAGCTATAAACGATCGCGTCTGACGACCTTCGACTATTACTTTAAATGAACCTGCCGCAGGGGGTCGGTTGTCGGCCTGAGCCTGTCGACGTGGATGCACCACATCTTCCAGTCACGTTTGGCAAGTGAATGGCCCTTCTAATGCCACCACAGCTTTGGTTTTGCGAGAAATAACTTTTCTCTGTCGAGTATACCCTAGGTTAACTGTTGTCTTCGCGACACCGTTTTAACGGTAGTTCATATGTACACAGCCCGTGCGTTTTTTTTTTCTTCTACGGCTTATTTGTGGACATAATGTTTTTAAATTGTGAAGCCAAGAACTTGCGGCGCAATCGGAAGACTTCGCCAGTGTTCGGGGTACCTGTTCTCACGGAAAGGAAGGGATATCTTAGCACAACTGTCTTCACAGGACTGGGTATCAGAAGATACAGACACCGCTTTCTTTATTTGCGACAAAATGGCTGCTTTCTTAGTATTCAGGTGGCGTGCCCAATTGTGATGAATTTTGAGAGGGGGACGATCACCACGAGCTTTTTTAGTCCAAGCCTTTTTGTTTGGATGTATCTCTGGGATGACCGCCCATGCTAAGCGGTGTTTGTTGCGTAAAGCATGACCCCACCACTCGATCGAAAAATTGCGGATCGACGGCAAAATGCTGTGGAGAAAACTTAGCATGCCACCATGCGCGGCATGATCCGCCTGCCCTTTGACGTTACCTGCCCGTTAACGCCGCCGCTGCCAACGACCGCAGGCTATCCCAGCTACGGACAAAAAGTGAATGCCTAAAGCGGCTTAAAGCCCCCACCTCCCCGCCACTGGTGGGTGAATCAGAAAGTAGGTGCTCTCTAACCAACTGAGGTATCGGGACGGGTTCAATTACATGTCAGGACGGGACGGATGTTAGTGCAGTTCGGCGGTAGTCATGCGCCCGGTCGTACCATAAAAGGGCGTCTAGTCACTCGATGAACACATCTGGTAGTGTTTGTTTCAATGTGAAATCAACATTGGACGGCGTTGATATATTTTATGGAAAAATACGACCATGAGCATACGTTCCCAGCGTCGAGTTTTCTCAGTATAACCAATGATTTATTGGTAACGTCGCTTAACCTTAACCGTAACCTTAACCTTAACTACCTCCTGACAGGCATGATGCTGTCCAAAACCGTTTGGGAGTCTCAGTCGAAAACGTTTACCTAACCTAAACCTGATCTTTCCCGTATTTCGGCTACTTGAATTTGCGTCATCGGTTTTAAAATACAAAAAGGGTCTTAGGTTCAAAATTGTTTTCCTGTGGTGGATTGACCACCAACTTGAAGTACATTTGACATGATTTTAATTTATATATAATGTAATATTTTGACCTAACTAAGAGTCATGCAGGCTCAAATTCATTTGAATGCATGAGTACATCCTGGATGTGTACCCGACAAACTTTCCTAAGCCCGTAGCCCTTATGATTCGGGCTGCGACGTCACGCAGTAACGAGCCGCACACTTGTGATTGCGTGACGTCCGGTGGCTGCACCTCAGAACCTTGTCCTGCCCTAAACAGAAGCTCAGCGGAGGGTTTCCCTCCAGATGTTGCTGTTTGGTTGCGACAAGCACGGTTTACCCTCTCAGTAGGCTATGGACGGCTTCTGACCGGTCGGATACGCGGCAGCGCATGTTCAGATCAAGGACATGCTCAGAAGATGATCCCGTGTGGTGAATGCACAGCTAATGCATATTGTAATGTGGCAAACATATGGTGGGAGACTGAGCTGCGTTCTTGTCAAACTAGCCGATTATGTACATTACGTGGTAAAACGTGCTTTAATGCCATTGATGCACTTCCTCGCTGTTGAAAAAGTGCTGCATTCAGCTTCCCGCGCTGGCAGCTATTGTTCACTCTGCCTTTGCAAAATGCTGTTGCGGACTGCTTGCTTACTCAATCGGGTCTCGTTGCATCAGCGGGCACTCCCAAAAACCATCAGGAAGTACTGCTGGCGGGAACACGGCACCACCACGTGAGGCCCGCCGGGGCCAACCGGTGACAGCACCACAAGGGATCGACGCACCCCGGGGAATGCTCCCCTCGGTTGAGGCGATGGCGTATTGAACTCGGCCGGCGCCGTGTCCGTGTGAGCGACGCGGTTCACTGGGTCTGTTGAAGCGGTGGCGTATTGAACTCGGCCGGCGCCGTGGCCGTGTGAGCGACGCGACTCACTGGATCTGTTGAAGCGGTGGCGTATTGAACTCGGCCGGCGCCGTGGCCGTGTGAGCGGCGCGACTCACTGGATCTGTTGAAGCGGTGGCGTATTGAACTCGGCCGGCGCCGTGGCCGTGTGACCGGCGCGACTCACTGGATCGGTTGAGGCGGTGGCGTATTGAACTCGGCCGGCGCCGTGGCCGTGTGAGCGACGCGAGTCACTGGATCTGTTGAAGCGGTGGCGTATTGAACTCGGCCGGCGCCGTGTCTGCGTGGGCGGCGTGACTGGCTGGATCGGTGGTGTTCGTCGTTGCTTGTACCGATCGTGACAGTGATACGCAGCATTTTGGGTCTCGGCCGCTCTGGCCCGATGGGGATTCCCCTGCCGTCCGTCCCCCCCCCCCCCCCCTCCCTCCCAACGCACACAACGATAGAGGTCCCCATCATGATGTTGTGCCCCTGCATCGCGGAAATCCCTCTGCGTCATGCAGGGCCTCGTTATGGCTTCAGCTGTTGTTGGTCAGCGTCCTTCGCTGTGAGGATCACCGCCTCGTAGGTGCAGAACAACAGCCCGGTAAATCGCCTTTTTGTTGCGTTTGTCCTCGGCTCTATGAAGACAACGTGTGAGTGTGTTGTGCAGGTGCTTCTGTCTGCCGCTCACTGCCTGCTCCGACGCCCGGAACTAGAGGGGTATGACCTCATGCCTGGCCTTCAACGGGGCCGTCGGTTGTTGACAGTGAAACGGACCGAAAGCGCTGCTCTGGTCGCTACAACCTTCGCTTGGTTGCTGAACTTCGTTAAGCCTCTTAATAACTGTTCGGTTTATGGAAATCTTTGGGCTGGAGGAATGCGGAATCGGGCGAAAATGAATGTGCCAGTCATTCAGACTCCAAGCCGCTAGATGGCAGCCAATTAGTGATGGCCATGCAGAGCTCCTGACAGTGGTGACGGTACCCCGGGGACTTCGGCCAGGGCGAACGCGTTTTTACCATGTTTTTTTATATGTTGCACCGTAGGATTTAGGCTGTTTTTTCAGAGGCAGACGTGAAAGGGGGAGGGGGGGGGGGCGATGCCCTCCTGTCCAACTTGATCCCAACCTTTAGCATCTGAGTCTTTACAAATGTCCCGTCAGATTCAGTAAATCCCTTGTCACCCTGGCTCGGCCAAGTCGTCCGATTGGTGTGCAGGAAAGCTGCACGGAGTGTATGACGTTGCATGACATCGGAAAACTCATAAAAATGCGCCGGTAGTGATCAGGCCTACCGAATGTCTTTGTGTGAAGTGCGTCCTACGAGATGTGCACTAGACGCTCCTCGAAGTCAGTTCTGGTGCCGTGATCCGATCCGATATGGAGTGCTGCTGCTAAGAATATTCCGATGTAAACAAGGATTTCGATAATAGCGTAAGTCGTCAAGTACATTTGCGAGGCACATTGTTCACATAGACAAGACAGTAGTAACAGCCGTATTCCTCGGAGAAAAGCTAGGAGAATGGAGATATAGATGCGTTGATGTTTCGGCAACATGTTTTTATCGAAACAAGAGCAGAATATAATTCAAAATTTACTACCAGTGATCCTACTCGTTTTTTCGGGGGTTTTTTTACGCTGAGCCAGTGTTTACAGGACACCAACATTCAGGGGACCAGGCAAGGGGCGATTGCCAGCCACTGCTACGATGCGATGCGTATCTAATTAATAATTAGAATGCGCGAAAATGCGTGTACATGTAAACGAATTGCAAATTATGTGTTTATGTGCATGCAATTCGCTTCGACGTACACCTATTTTTGCGCATCATTATTCGTAGATATGCACTGTATGGTAGTAATGGTTGACAATTGCTCCATGTTTAATGCCCTGAGTGTTGGTGCACTGCAAAAACTGTGGCTCGTTGTTTAAAAAAAAAACTGGAAAAATTGAGGAGGGTCATCGGCAGACGGTTTGGAATCCATTTCTGCTATTGTTTCCATAAAGGCATTTTGCCGACATATGGCATCTATAGCTCTATTCTCCTGTTGTTTTTTTTTCTCCGAGGAATAAGGCTACTGCTACTGTCCTATTTACGCATCTCGATAGGCCTCCCAGCATTTGTAGATACTACAAATGACGAGCATGGCAATGTTAGAAGGGGTGAGTGATTGCAGCATATTGCGTTCTTGGGTCTGCGAACACCCTCACGCCATAACGCTCTTTGGGTGTGTTTGTTTGGGATATTTTATGTTTGCTTTGTTTTTTACGGTTTTTTAAGCTATGGATGATCTGGAAACCTGAATTTTTGAAACATTTGGATCAGTGAGCTCGGTGGAAGTATTTCGTGGCAACAGGATACCTTTTGAACGACTACAACATCTTGTCACTTTGTAAAAACACACGTTACTTGCCATTTCACTTACCTGGGTCTTAGGTGCCCTGATGACTTGTTTGGACCATAGCGGAGTTTTGGAGCGAGTGGATTCTGCTTTGACCGTTGGTATCTCACAGGAATGAACTTTGTTCTGTCCTACATTGCACAATTTTCAGTGCAGTCTTCAAGGTTCTTGATCCGAGTTTCGACAACGGCGCTCGCATTTGGCTTTGCTCAGTTAAGTTACTGGTTGGCTGTCGTTCTTTGTTGCACGGTTACTCAGAACCAACCATACGACTTTCGCCTATTGTCTTCACGTCCAGACCGGACTCTCACGCGACAAATGGCAATGCACGCTCCCTCCGACGGGTTGGTGGCGTGAAGGCTGCGATCTCGTCTGAAAATATCCTATCTCTCTTCTCAGTGATGCAAATTTTGTTCATGGCTGCGAGGTTTGTTGCGCTTTCATCTGTTTGGAATGATATGGCTAATGAGTAATCGCCAAGCAATGAAAGATATCGCTCTACCGTTACGACAGTGCTGCCGGCTTTCGTACGGCTCTTTCGTGTCTAGACTTGAGCCCACATGTCTTCTTTCCGATCTTTTAGAGCCTGGTAGGCAACCGCTTTTCTGCTGTGTAAATGGCACGGTGAGTTTTTCGTTGTTTCGGGAGAGCCCGCTGACAGACGTTTGTACCCAGTGTTCGCACGCCCATTGCCGGTAGGTTGTATCTCGCGTTAGAGAAGGGTCACTGCAGGTCCAGCATTACCTCCGTGATGAATACAGATATGGGTAACACCATGTCCGATTTTAGATGAGGTTTGAGCAACTGTTTTTAAAAAATGAATTCTGAGCCTTTCGCAAAGATTACTTTCGGCTCAGAGGACACGCAAACTGGCGCTCGTTGCGTGCACCCCGGGCCCACAAAGCAAGTAACGTAACTTTTTGTCTCATTCGACTCATGAGTTTCTAGTAAACGTGTCCTCTCAACCAACACGCAATACCTGCTACGCAATTTCGAGGGCACGACGCCCCACCGAAAGCCGCAAACTCGAGAGATATGCGCCTTCCAGCTGGAAAGGGAAGGCGGAGGAAGGTTTCCCTGTCCCTGTCCCCGTTTCCGTGTATTTCTCTTGACCTGGTCTGTACCATTCACCCACTGTCTGTCCTTTGTCATGGACCCGCCAGGTGCGGGTGCCGCTGGGGCGCTGGCCGGAGCGTTCAGGGTCAAGTGCAGCACCGCCGGCGCCCCTGACCCCGGGTAAAGACCGGGAGGTCATGTGGCCTCCCATATGACCGATGCGGACGCTGTGTGCAGTGTCGGTTGGGGCTGCGACGAGTGCGGCTTTCCGCCGTGTGCAGTGTTGGTTGGGGCTGCGACGAGTGCGGCTTTCCGGAGTGTGTAGTGTTGGTTGGGACTGAGATGATTGCGGCTTTCCTGAAAGCCGCATTCCTGGATCTTTCGCATTCCCGGTCGATCACTGGGTCGACCATGGGTACTTTCATGTGAGGACAACTCCCAGCACATCAACTCATAGACCATTTCACGGAAGATGTATGCCGTTTTGGATGAAGCTGATATTTGGGTGTAGAGTTTTGCGCGTAATTGTTTGGTCGTGCAGTGATATATCTAGCGCATTCCTGTGTTGCTAGGTTGCACATTTGACAACTAAGAATAGGTGTGACGTGCGGAACTATTGGGGCAGCATTGGAGTTTAGAAAAATATGCATCGAAGTCAAATGTTCAGTTAAGCACAGGGTGGAGTGAGTTTTGTTCACATTGGAGACCTCCCGCTTTGCGAGGTTGTCTATTTCAACATTTAATTATGCGGGGCTTGTGGGGAGCATCAGCCCTTGAACACAGTCGCCGGTACTCATGGTTACTGCTGTTTTGGTTTTTTTTACCTTCACTTATACCCCTTTGCTTCTTTGAATCAAAATGACCCTTTCCTGTGCTCTGCCATGCACCTACTATACTTATACCCATAGCAAGGGTATAAGTATGAGAGTGTGGGTGTAAGGGTATAAGTGTACGTAAGGGTATAAGGGTACATATGAGGGTATGGGCGTAATGAGAACTCGTGTGCCGTTGGTCGCCACAGAGCATCTTTGTTGGCGAATGTTGGAATGTAAGGACGAGTTATGATCATAATAGTAATAATGGTATATATATATATATATATATATATATATATATATATATTCAAATAAACAAAAATCGTATTCGTATGACAGGTATCGGAATCTCGCGGAAACAGCGTCTTATGATGTCTGTAGATGGTTGCACGAAAAGCATATTTCGCCTTACATACAGTTTCTGAGCCTGGTTTGACTCCTTCGCGTACGATAATTGGTGTTTGTGGCAGCACGCATTTACCGCGCTTTGCTGTCACTGTTCTTCGGCGCACGAGGCGGTGATGACCATCTTTGATGACCATGCTATGACGGGCGTAACCTGACATGTAGCTTTGTTGGTATGCGGGCCTTATGACACACTCAGTCGCTGAGGCTTTCCGGCGTCGCCTACCTCTCATCCGGGAATCGAACTCCGTACCCCTGGTTTCCCAGCGCGCGATGTAACCATTGCGCCACCGAATCCCCCCGGCAGGCTGCATGTACCGTTGCTGGTTCCGTGATATGGAACGGCAATCACCGATGCTGGCGGGTCTTTGCATGGTGGCAGTTGCGCTGTCCTGAAAAACTCTGAAATGCGGTCGTCTCCTATATCATCATCAGTTCGGGGGTGTGTGCAAGCTCAGCTGTACGTACATGAGTTGCGTTGACACATGACGAAACTGTCTGTCGTGTGTTGCGTTTGTTTGGCTTGACGTAATTTTGTCACGCCAATGCACCATAAAACACGGTTCTCTATCTTTGCCATAGTTCTGACAAGGCGGCGCTACATCGGTGTCACGCCCCCTTGATTGGAGACCCTACACAGGGGCGTACAGTCGATGCTCTTCTGCCGACATTTAGCTATGGTCCCTACAATCATGTACATGGTGATACGCCCATGAGTGCAGTGACGCATGCAGGAATTTGAAATGAACGGCACAGCTTGAAAAACTCTGAAAGCCGAGTTTATCACGCCGCGGTCGTGGAAAATATATCTTTCATGGCTTGAAACAACATCGCATTTTATTAACTGCTTAGTTCTACGTGTCCTGTTTGAATTGTATTTTTGCGGATTTATCCGCACACACATTCATACATGTTACAGATATGATAAAGTTGGGTGGTCGGGGATAACTGCGTGCATACGCCCCCGCGCGGGTGCCTTAAACGGACGCGCTTTTGATCAAACACCAAGTACAAGCGGCACATCATATATGAGCCATTACGTTTGGTTGGTCACCCATCTCCAGCACCCAAAGCTACTCATGTCAGCCATTTAAAATACGTATACGTAAAAAGTGCTTTGGTCATTACGTATTGGACATCAGACGTGTGCTCGACTCCTTTTCGAGGCGGATCCGACACGGAAATAAACTAAATTTTCGCTCAGCCGTGATGCAATCGGGCGCTTTAAAACTGTGTTTATCGAGTGAGGACTTTTAAATGGCCCAGCCGCTTTGGAGAAAGCTGCACATTCGACTTAGGAGATGGCTGCACGTTGGAGTGGGGACTTTTATTTCAGCTGAGATGCCGTAAATGAATGAGTTGAATCTATTGTAAATGTAAGCAGCAACGGGTATTGTGCCAGCTTTGATATGTGCCGTACGTGAAACAGGAAATATGCGATCTTCATATGAAGCGGTTGGTCGGATGTGGGCTTTGGAAGCCCATCGAGGGGCATCTGGGTGTCCTGAACTATCGCCCTGGTAACCTTCTATTTAAACACTAATTCCAGAATTAAGCCGCGCTTTATTGGGCTCATTCGTTGAAGTCATTGTCGACCAAGATTGTGTTGCGGTGTTCTGATTTAGTCGAAATTGGTCCATATGTTTTGAATGGGAGTTGGAGATGTTTTGCGAGGGAGTAAATGCTGCCGTCCAAAGCTTCATATGTTATGTTTATTATGTGTTGTTCCATATGCTCATTTTTGGCCATTTTGCGCTTTTTTGTCATTTGATTCGTCTTCGCATGCTGATTCGGTTATGTGAGCCTTTACTTGTTATTTTCACAAACTATTAGCCCCTTTTTGGCCAAAAGTGGAAGGTTCAACAAAGGGCTTAAATAACTGAATTCACGTTGAAAAGATGAATCAAAGAACGTCACAAACGCAAAATGCCTAGGCATGGGCATATGGGGTTTTCCTTTCGACAGAAGAATTAAGCAAAAGTGTGGTATGAAACGGTGACTTGCGGTATTGGGGGATTGGGTGAAGCGTCAATGTCTCCAATTGACATGGATTTATGAACGCTGTGTGGAGAGGGTCGTCTTAAATTCCCGTGTCACCACCCCCGCGTGATTTCGGGGATGTGCTGCGTGTCTGCTGTCCGATCCGACACTGCCCCGGTCTCCGGGTCGCTGGATACTGACCTTTCGGCGGTCGGGTGCCTCAACTTTCGACCCCGAGTTGTCGGGCCGCCCTGGGAACCAAGCGGCGCGCGTTCCCCTGGCAACAGCGTACGTTGTCCTGGCAACAGCCGGAAATGAACTGTGGGGTGTGCACTGTTACAGTTGGGATGTGGCTGTTTGGTATCTCGAGGGTTTTGCCGAATCTCTAGATCATTGAGTGAGGGTAAAGTTGTCTGTGCGATCAGCAGGCATGGCTGTAGCAATCCGCAGCAAATTTCACAGGCTGAATATATTTACAACTGAAGTCGAATGAAAACAAACCTCGGTGATCAGGAAGTACGCAGCAGCATTTGAATAGCGAAAAATTGCAAACAGAAGCGCCCGGGCTCGGACAATGTGTACGCCTTCACTGACAAGATGAGCGTCGGATGGCCGTGTCCACCACGCTGTACGCCTTCACTGACAAGATGAGCGTCGGATGGCCATGTCCACCACGCTGTACGCCTTCACTGACAAGATGAGCGTCGGATGGCCATGTCCACCACGCTGTACGCCTTCACTGACAAGATGAGCGTCGGATGGCCATGTCCACCACGCTGTACGCCTTTACTGACAAGATGAGCGTCGGATGGCCGTGTCCACCACGCTGCACGCCTTTACTGACAAGATGAGCGTCGGATGGCCATGTCCACCACGCTGCACGCCTTCACTGACAAGATGAGCGTCGGATGGCCGTGTCCACCACGCGTCTCAGAAATGTCGGCCAAGGTCCGTGAACCCACCAAACGCCACGTGCTTAAATCACAAGCTTCAATGATGACAGCAAGTGTGACAGCCACCTTGGACGACCGTTACGACTGCGCCCGACGTCACCGTCGCGTCGTCCTCGTCGGTCGTCGGTCGTCGGGAGGATCGTCGACGCTTCCGCGAGCCCGCCGCCGATGCCTCCGAAAACAGCTCCGTCGCTGAGACGCGCGCCGCTTCAGCCACCTCTAGCAGCAATTTTGGAGCATTCTCCGACGAATGAAATTCTGGCTTTTCGGCGTCGAAATGCCTCGCACCGATGGTCGTGGGGGCGCCCAGCCGACGGCGCGACCCGCCGGTGACCCGGCGCCCCCCTCCCCTCTGTCCACCCTACCGCCCCCATGGCGCCTCCCGCCGCCCGGAGCAGTGACCCTCCCCCGGCGGCGGCTGCGGCTCTGGCCAGGGTGGCGGCTGCGGCTTTGGCCGGCCGCCGGTCACGGCCGGTCGCCGGAGCCCGCGCGGCGGCTCGCGTTTTGCCCGCGGGCGCTGGCGAGCGGTACTCCTGGGCGCGCGGCCGCTGGCCGGCTCAGTGCCGCTGCGAACCTCGCCCGCCCCGGACGCCCCGCCCGCCGCCCGCCGCCCGCCGCCCGCCCGTCCGCCCGTCCGCCCGCTCGAGAGTCCGTCAGTCCGCCCGGGAGCTCGCCCGCTCACCTGCAGCAGTCATGGGACACCACAGGCTTTGCACGTGCTGGATCTGCCGCAGCAAAGGTGAGACTTCGGCGGCGCCGCGCGGTCGGTGGTCGGTGCCGGCGCTTCGGTGGGAGGAGGGCGCCAGTGGGTTTGACTTGCGGTCGTGGGGTCCGTTTGCTCCGGGCAAATGGGAAGTGGTCCCCTGTGCGTTGGCATCAGCGGCAGGCTGACAGCCTAGTCTTTCGGACACGCTGCGGGGATGGTGGGGACCTTTCCCTCTTCATGACACTCCGTCGGAGGCGTCGCTGGTCGTCGCCGGTGACGACGATCAGCGCGTGGTCATCGATCATCAGACGAGCGCGCGGGCGGCGAAGGTCGTCTTCCGCCGCGCCCGTCCGCGCCCCGTCCAGGAGTGCCGCCCCCCCCCCTCCCCGCCGGCGGGTCGTGACCCATGTCGTGCCCCGGCGCGTCGCGATCGGACGGCGAGGACGGCGTGGCGCCGGTCGCTGGGAAAAGCTGGCCGGGTCTCGGATTGCTCAACAGCCGGTGCGCTTTCGTCGTGCCGGCCCAGGAGCGGCCGCCCGCCCCGCGTTGGGTAACGTAACGACCTTGCAAGGATTTCTCCCGGTGGCCGGCCGACCGACCGGGCTGTTGCTGCGGACCGTAGGTGGGGGAGACCTCGCCGGCACCGGCTACCGTCGCGCGGAGCGTAGCGGTCCCGGCGTCCGACCGTGCAACTAACATAAACTAACGCGAAGGCTGTCCTCGTACGCGTCCCTTCGGAAATGAGGTTAAGGCCGCCGGAGATGCGCGAGATTTTTGCGGCGCCCGCGGGGCGCCCAGGCAGCCGACGCGGGGCCGACGCCATCGCGCGTGACCCAGGAAACGCGATGCGCTCTGTGCCGTTAGGAATTCCGCGCGCACGCCCGTGTTTTGGCCGCGTCGTGTGCGCGTAGGGGTCTGGGAACGCGGAAGTCACGTGCGCGCGTCGCTGGGCTGGGCTGCCTCGGTCGGGGGATGCAGCGATGCGTCGCCGCCGGCTGTGCTGTGACCCGCGGCGACCCCTGGTGACCCGACGGTGATCCAGCACGCCCGGGGCGTCCAGACAGGCCGACCACCCCTGCCGGCCGCCCACCGTTGACCCTGAGGCATCGCGGCCGCGCGCTGCACGACGCGCTGCAGATGAGTCAGCCGTGAGACCTTCACATACATAAATTCTCCGAAAACGATCGCATGTCCGCGCCGGGATAAATAGCCCCGTCCTCGGGAGCGCTTTGGCTCGGCTTTTGGCTGCGCGCTGTCTGCCGCGCGGCCAAAGTCGCAGCCGGCTGACTGAGCGCCGCGTCGCGACCTTCTGTCGGCTGCTGCCCGGAAGGCGATTTGCATTGTTGTCGGCCGCATCTCTCGCTCGCGCCGCGTGATGACCGTCCGCCGCGTGCGGACTCACACGCCTCACGCCTCACGCCGGCAAAAAGCGCCCTCGGCGCGTGCGTTTCATTTGGCGCCAGTGTAGGTGAAGGCTGAGCGCTCGCGCCGTAAAAAGCGCGCGCCGTCCCCTCGGCAGGCGGCGCGCCCGGCGCGCGCGTCGGCGGCCGGCCTCGCGCGCCCGGAAGCGGCGCCGCGCCGTCCGGCCGTCGCTCTTCCGCGCCGCTCACGGGTCAAGTTCAGACGGCGGCGCCGGCCACACGCGACATTGACACAGTTTGCACGGGTCCTGGCGCGCTGCCCCTCCGCCGCTGAAGATGGCCACTCGGGGAGGGTGGGGAGGGGTGGGGGCTGTTTGTGACGCCCGCCCGGATCCGTTCTCGCGCGTGGAGCTGTCGCCAGGCGCTTGTGTGTGCGTAGGTTTGTGGTTGTTACGCCGGCCATTGACGACCCCATAGTGTTTTCTCGATTGTAGAGATATTTTTGCTGGATGTGTATCTTGATCTATGGATAGATGTAATGCTGGTTGGAGCTCTTAATTTGGCTTCCTTTTTATTCCATGACATAACACTAGCAGATGACGGGTCCCATGTGCCTTATTCGTTTACGTTATCTGAGCTTACTATATCACCTAAACGTGTGTTTGTGCGGTGTTGTGTCATACGCCTACGCCAGAAGGGCCTCAGCCTCGGAAGAAGTAAGCCCAGCGCCCGGCCCAGGCCTGCCCAGACGTCAGCTGGCCTGGCCCAGGCCTGCCCAGACGTCAGCTGGCCTGGCCCAGGCCTGCCCAGACGTCAGCTGGCCTGGCCCAGGCCTGCCCAGACGTCAGCTGGCCTGGGCCAGGCTGCCAGACGTCAGCTGGCCTGGGCCAGGCCTGCCCAGACGTCAGCTGGCCTGGGCCAGGCCTGCCCAGACGTCAGCTGGCCTGGGCCAGGCCTGCCCAGACGTCAGCTGGCCTGGGCCAGGCCTGCCCAGACGTCAGCTGGCCTGGGCCAGGCCTGCCCAGACGTCAGCTGGCCTGGCCCAGGCCTGCCCAGACGTCAGCTGGCCTGGCCCAGGCCTGCCCAGACGTCAGCTGGCCTGGCCCAGGCCTGCCCAGACGTCAGCTGGCCGTCTCTTCAGTCGTGTGAGCGCAGGTGTCCGTCCGTTGCAGGCCTCTCGTCGCGACCCTACTGCGTGACGAGTCCCCGAGTATGAGGACTCTCCTCCCTTCCATCCTCTGGTGACCCGGCGGGGTCACCGGGGTCTCGGCAGCTCACCCGGTGACGGTAAGCAGGCCAGCGCGCTCCGACGGCGTGCCCGTCCGGCGACGGCTCGCGGTTTGGTTACGTTTGCGATGGCTTTGTTGTGTAAGTGTTGTCGTTGCGTGGCGAAGAGCGGGAAGGTAGTTCCGCTGAGGTTAGCAAGGAGTGAAGGTGGCGGCTGGGAGCGACGACAACGGCTGTGACATGTCCTGATGAAGACCATTTCATCGAAACCGCTGAAGATTTTCGCCAGCAAGATGGAAGGTGTTCTGTGGCACCCCGGGTATGAAACCAAAGAGAGTCAAGCGGAGAGTCGAGGAAAGTCGGAGAGACAAGGATGCCCTTCGCTGTCAAAAGCACGGGACATACCACGATCGTCCGACTGTCCTTTGGCCTTGGAAATCTCTCCGTGACCGGTGGCACCAAACACGGCACTCGTCTCAGCGGGCCTGGACCGTGTTTACCTTGAAAGTTTCGCTGCGTCATCCCCGTGCCGTCGCCTGATTTTGTGTAGTTCCTGGGCGTGGGCGACGCCGGATGACTCCGCGCTCCTCTGCAATGTGTCGCGAAGCGAGCGATGGCGGGCTCTGGCCGCTGGCCGGCTGTTGCGCAACGCACTGTGCGAGGGCCGTAGCACACAGCGAGCAAAGCCGGGAGAGGCTCCGTGTTTTTAACTGGGTTTGCTGAGAGAGGGTTCCGATTTTAAGTCGGTGCTGGAGACTCAACCGGCAAGGATCGGTGGGAGAAAGGGGACGGGGGCTGCTGTTGCAGACGTGGCGCGTGCTTTTAAGTGTGGACGCGACAGTTTGAGCTGGGCGCGGCAGTGAATCGATACAGCACTGCTGTGCGCGTTGTCGCGCTGCGTCTTAACTGGTTTAAGTGAAGACTTCGTCATTTAAGCGCAGCGGTGCTTCCTGGGGCTAAATGACAGTTATTCATGGCCTAAATTACGTGTTTGTTAAAAGTGAAGTTATGCTCGTGCAAGGCGCCAAGCATCCCAGTGGCCCGTTCACACCCGGCAGTCCTCACTCGACCTGAGTTAAAAGTGAAGTTATGCTCGTGCAAGGCGCCAAGCATCCCAATGGCCCGTTCACACCCGGCAGTCCTCACTCGACCTGAGTTAAAAGCGAAGTTATGCTCGTGCGAGACGCCAAGCATCCCAGTCGCCCGTTCGCACCCGGCAGTCCTCACTCGACCTGAACAGGAACAAACGGCCCGCGAAGCCGGCCGCTCGTCCTAATCCGGCCGTACTTTCCTGCCGATGCGTATCTGGCGCGGAAGCGGCGCCGGGTGGATCCTCGGCGCATGAGCCCGGCGTCAGGTTCAGGGCTGCGGGCGGGCCGCTGCGGTCTCGGTGACCGTTCGCGGCGGCGGCTTACCGGCCGGCTCCGGCGCCTGTTCCGGGTCCGCTGCCGGGCTGACCGCGCCGCCGCCACCCGAGATAAAAGTGACGATAAGCCGGGTGAAAATTCGGGAAACCTTGAGGCGGGGATGAACTTGACTGGGCGGCCGGTGCGTCTTTTTTTGTGGGACGCGCCCGCGTCTGACAGATGGGGCGTCCTCCGCCGGACCTGTTTGCGCCGGCGCTGTAATCCCGGCCCGCTCCCGGTGGGCTGTGGGGTTGGGCCGACCACTCGTCCCTGGGCGTCCGCGCTCGTCCCTGGGCTTCTACCCCTCGCCCCTCGGGTGTCCGCCGCTCGTCCCTGAGCCCTAGTTTGTGTCCGTCTTCGGAAGTTATCTCCGAGTGGCGAAACCCTGCTTAGGCGATGGTCCTGGTTTCGTATGAATCGGCGCAAATGAAGCCACGTCTTCTAGATACCTTGCACGTCCTAACACAACACTCGTTGATCATCCCACGCTTTATGACTGCGTGGGCTGATAGATTGGACGCCCCGAATAACGCACGGTGCTAGTCTCATTTGGCGAGTTGACTGTATTTATACACGGTAAGGGGCTGGGAGATTTCTCTGGCCCATTGTGCCGAAATGAATGAGCTACATAAGACGTCATTACCTCGCGGAAGTGGCGGTGCAAATCACTCGTTCTTGGCGGATTTTTATGCTCCTTTGCGTACTAGGTGGGTATCAAGAGCGGATTATTTCAGTTTGGGCTGGTCGTACATGCAAACGGCTTAGCCGAAGAGAGGCTGGCTAACTGTCGGCTCCGTGAGATGTATCTGTGCGAAGGTGCGCCGCCGTTGATGAAAACGGCACGGCGCTGGAAGACGGGCAAGATCGCTGGTCCGTTATATCGGACTGCATGTAATTATACTGATGATGTTTTAATGGCACTAAGTTGGCATCGGCATCACGGTGCACTCGCAAGCCTGAATGCTCTACTGCTCTCATTCGGGAGAAATTACATATTCCTTTGTGAATTAATGTTTTTCTTGTTATGTAATGATATTCCTGTTCCCGTTTGGAAATGTCCAACGGTTTATTGCGACAATTTATCTCAGAGGTTCTCCGTGCTGCTAACGGTATCTCGATATGCCTTGGAGCTTGAGTGTGGGAACGCGGGAGGGGGTCGAGAGCGATTATAAAAATTATATCCCAGCCTTAGAGAACTTCCATCGCTCTTGATATAATGCATAGATCGTGTCTCCGATGCCTGCTAAAAGCTCTCCGAGTTGAGGATCTCTTTTTTACTGTTGGTGTTGTTCGCGTAATCAAACCCCTTCCCCTTCCCCCGCCTCAAATCATCTCGTTCATCTCACATAGGCACCAATGGCTGGAACTCGTGCTCATCATTTCTGAAGTGATAAGTTGGGTCTACGTATTTTGCGGTCTGGCTTAGCCCCCATATTTTGTTTTCTCAAACGTCACAATCTGTTCGCCAGGCCTCCCGCCTACTGCAGCTGCTCGGACCTCTCCTTCGCTGACCAACCCGACCTCACCTCGATCCTTCCCCCCCCCCCCCCCTCCTGTCTTCCTCCCCGCTGGCGTGCACGCTCCGCCTGCTTCCCTCCGCCGTCCGTCCGTCCGCTCCCGCCGTCCGCAAGCCCGCAGTTGCAGCCGCGGCGCCACCGTCGGCCCAGCTCCTTTTGTGGGCCGCCCCAGCTCTCTGCCGCCGTTATAACTGTATTGGCCGACGCCGCCGCCGTCGATTTTTTACACGCCGCTAACCTATATCCGCCGCTGCCGCGGTGGCCGCCCTCCGTGTGTGTGTGTGTGTGTCTGTCTGCCAGTGCGAGCGCGTATGGGCCTGCGTGTGTGTGTGTGTGTGTGTGTGCGTGTATGTGTGTGCGTGTGTGTGTCCGTGTGTGCGCGCGTATGTGTGTGTGTGCCTGTGTGACGTGGCGGTCGACAAAGGCCGTTGACCCCGGCCGTGGCTGACCTGGCGCGGCGGAAATGGGTCGGGCGCCGCGTTTGCCGCGGCCGGCCGGCGCACCACGTACGCTGCCGTTGTTTGTGGCGTTGTTTACGCGCGCGCGGCGGTCGTGACGTGGTCAGGCTGGCGCAAGACACGGGAAAAGAGCGTGCAATGTCCCAGAGTGGGGCATGGGCGTGGGAATGATCAGCAGCGAGCGGGCACGGACCGCTGCCCGGGTTTGTCTCAGCCGCGCCCAAACGTTTGAAGACGTTCTTTTCACGGAAACGGATTCGCAGGAGGCGTTTACGACGCCACCAGATCCCCGTCCCTTCTGTCTGTTGGATGTGTGGCTTCCGATGTAGATCCTCTGGCACTCGTCGAGAAGTGTTGGTACCATTTCGCTGCCGTAGATTGCGTGTTAGCTGGGTTGTAAATGCAGTTTCTCTTTTAGTGCCTACAGTCACGGGTTCGTCCCATCGCGCCGTTACCAACCTGTCCCCGTCAGCATCTCATATGTCAGGCACGAGTCGACGCAGTCTCACCCTTGGAAACAGCTCAATAGCCCCTTCTGTTGCAAATGCGAAAGTCTGTCTGATTTCTTCGCCGAAGCAACCCGCAATCTACTGAACAGAACGGCGTATAACGGAGAGACAGAGAGGTAAACGAGCGCTGACTGGCGCGTGGTGCGACTGGGCACCAGTCAGCAAGCTCCTGCGGTCACGTGCTGAGGTGTCTCCCCCCCCCCCCCCCCCCTGCTGACCCACTCATAGCCCCGGGCTGTGGGTCGCAGCGGGCGGCGGTGGCCTGCGTTCAGATGCGCCAGCCTTGTTTCCAACGTTCTCTGCGGCTCGCAGCGGGTCGCGGAGACCTCGCCAGTACATAGAAACGTATCTGTCCTCAAAACGGAACTCACTGCCAGCTGTGTGGACGGACTTCGAGTGAAACGCACCGCGGGGAGGTGCGCACTGCGTTGGCGTCGTCAGATGGATTCGGGTGCCGTCCAATACGACCCTGATGACGCACACGGATGCAGCAGCTCCGTGACGCCGTCGCGCCAGCGATTCCGACAAAAGCGGCCCGGGTAGCCCGAAGCGCCTGTCTCGTACTGATGTCTGACGCGCTTGACACGCGAGCGGCCACCGGAGTCGCCGCTTCCTGCGGTGGGCACGGCGTCAGGAGGCGGGCCGCCGGGTCCGGCGGGGCCGTCACCTGATCGTCAGTCGCCACCCCCTCCCCCCCCCCCCCCCACCGCGCGGCGCCGGGCGAGGCGTTCTTCGCTGCGGAGTGGAGGGGGCTGCCTAGGACGCTGTTCCTAAGTTGCCCTGTGTCGTGTCCGTGAAGCGGTGCGCGTCCGGCGGCGGCTGCAGCCAGGGGTGCGCGGCCGCCGTTCGGTAGAACGCTTTGCAATCTGTCTTTTAAAGTGTGCAATGGATATACTTAACAGTTTATGTCTCGTTGATTTGAGACGTTTCTGAAATATCTTGGGTTTGCTCCTTACGGAGCCACGTGCGTCTAGGATTAGAGAAGGGCCCTTTCGGTCAAGACCTCTAGATCTAGGAGCCTTTCGCGTACGTGCCGGGCCGACCAGTTCAAGACGGTTGTCTTGTCTGATTAAACATTTGCCGCCTTCTTTTCTCTCTTGTGTCACCACTCACCAATATTGTTCCTGCTCTCGCCGTGGCCCCCTGCGCTTCCCTCTCCCTTTCGTCGGGACGTGGGCGCCCTCGCTGTGTCGGCGCCCTCTCTCGGCGCCCTCTCTCTCTCTCGGCCTGCGCCGGACACGTTGAGACGGCTCACGTGTTGATTCACGCTCCCCATTTGTTTGATTCGCCGGCTCAAATCGCCCGCGCTGTTTGTTTTCCGTTGACGGCCTGTTTGCCCTGGCCGGGCGGCGGTGCGGTCGTCGGCTTCGCTGATCGTCCCGCATCGCGCCGAGCCGAGGCGTGTCCCGGACGCTGCTGACCGAGGCGCGCCACGGCCACGCGCTGGCGTGTCGTCCTCTTGCGGAGAGTCCCTGCCTGAGGAACTCTCGTGAGAGGACATAACAAGGGCTCTCCTTTTATATCACAACCAGCTGAAAGAAAGGCACAAATCCTGCTATTTCTTTTGCTCTTCAAGACAGGCGCAGGACTGTGACTCGGCGCCAGGAGTGGGTCCCATCATCGACAGGGCGTGCACCCGCTCCCGCGTCCCTCGCCTCAGCTGGAGCGCCCACTCCGAGTGTCCGCCAGAGAGTCCGCCGGTTGCCGAGCGCGGCGGCTGGCCGTGACGCTGGTCCGGCGGCGTCCGGCGCGCCCGTCGGAGCCGAGTCCCATCGGCACTGCCAGCTGCCGCGCTGTCGGCACGGCACGGCTGACCCATCCTTTCACTGTCCTGGCGAACCCTCGCTTTCTCCGCAGCGCAAGTGTGCGCACTGTTCGCGCGGCGACGCTCAGGGGCAGGCTGTACGTGCCGCAGGACTGGACGCCAGCTGCGCGCCGCTGCCGCCTCGGCCGGTCCTCGGCTTTCGTCCTGCTGGACGGACGTCCGCCGGGCGCAGGCTGGGCCTCGGCCTTCGTCCTGCTGGACGGACGTCCGCCGAGCGCGGGCTGGGCCTCGGCCTTCGTCCTGCTGGACGGACGTCCGCCGAGCGCGGGCTGGGCCTCGGCCTTCGTCCTGCTGGACGGACGTCCGCCGAGCGCAGGCTGGGCCTCGGCCTTTGTCCTGCTGGATGGACGTCCGCCGGGCGCAGGCTGCGCTTCGGTCGACTTTTTTGTCTCGGCTACCTTTGTTGTGAGGGTCAGATTTTGGGTACGGGGCGGCTCATGCTGTTGTGAGGGTCAACTTTTGGTCGAATATCGAATATCCTTAAGTTTTTGTTCTTGCATGTCAGCTTCTTGTTTTCATCACTATTCTCCCGCCTTGTGGGACACTCGGCCTCGGAGTCACGGGGGTCGCGCACTGTGTTCCCCTGGTCGAAGTCTCTTCAAACTCTGCAACAGCAGCTCGCAGTTCCGGGGGAGAGTCCAAAGCCGCACACTCACAGGCCTGAAGTCATGGTGACCGAGCAGCGCGGAGGGTGGGAGGGCGGTGGCGCCGCGAACACCGTCAACAGCCGTGTTTGCGTCCGATCGGGGCCTCGGAACAACACCGGAAGACCGCTGCACCGTCGGAAGCGCGCGACCGGCGCCGACCGAACGTTCTCGGCACGTGACCGCGCCACACCAGCCCGGTGGTGCGCTGGGACCGCGTGTCGACCGCGGGCCGGACCGCCCGGCCTGTTCGCCGCTGACATTGATGCAATTGTAATGTTTGGCGTTCAGAGCCTTCTTCCTCTGCTTACTCGTTACAGATCCGTTCCGCGGTTGTATTCAAGATCTGCGCAATCTCCCCACACATGACGTGTCGCATCTGTGGTTGTGCGCGCGGCGGAAGTATTTTCGGTTCCGCACTGATGTTGTTCAGGCCTCGGCTCCAATCCGCGGCTGCGGTTCGCGCCTCTGGCTCTGGGAACGGAAACAGCCAGTATCGGCCCGGAAGATCGCGGCCGAAGAGCCGGTATCGGGCCCGAGAATCGCGGCCGAAGAGTCGGCCCCGGCGCGGCCGCCTCCCGCGTCCGTAAAACGTCCGTTTTGGGGTCAAGTTTAGGCGGAAGGGTCGGGACGGTATTTTTGTCGCATCCTGGTTCGCCTGTTTGCGCGAGGTGTTAGGGCGAGTCGCGGCGGGCGGCTCGCTCCGCGGGCGGGCTGTGATGGTCAGCGGGCAGGTGGGGTGCGGGAAATGGAGAATGGGTCTTCTGATGCGTTCTGAAGGCGTTCCGCCATGCCAGTTATACTGTGCATTGACTTATTACAATAGCGTGAGCGACGCCGGCAACCAGTCTGTTGTTGATGACCTCCAGTGGGGCCCGGCAGAGCGTCAGCCGAGCGGGACCTCTTACGTCCGGTCCATCCCCAAGGGGATCCGCTCTCGAATCCGACTCAGGGCCGGGACTCGAGTCAGCGCGGGGACTGACGGCTGTAGCCACGGCCCTGCTATTGGGAGGGCTGCATTATTCCGGGGATCGGGTGACCGGAGAGCTCTTTAACGCCGAGGATTGTGGAACACCCATTTTTGGAAGGGGTAAAAAGTCCATCTTGCCGAAATGGCTGGTACGTGCCCTAGCTCTCGAGTGAAAAACTATTTTTGCCAAATTCGAGCACGTGTCCCCCCCCCCGTCCAGCGAGCGGCGGCGAGTACCCCTGCCGGCCGCCGCGAACCCGCCCGGCGTCCGATTTCGAATCGGGCCGTCCTTGGCGGGTCGCCGGGGCGCACTGCGCCCGCCGACCCGACCCGACCGCCGCTGCTCACTTTCGCTGTCGATTTCTCCGTGCGTGTGCCGGCGCCGCTGCCGCCTTTCCTTCTGGCCGCCGGTCCCGTCGCTGCCCGCCCGCCCCTGTCACGGCGCCCGCAGCGCCGGTTGGGCAACGCGCGGCCCGCCGGCGCTCGCGCGCGCCCCGCGCGCCGGCGCCCAGCACGCCCGGCGGGTGCGGCCGCCGCCCGACCTTGCTGCGCCGGCCCGCCGGGGTGACCCCGCCGGTGACACGGGTGGTCTGTGCCGGTGGCGTGGGAGGTGTTCGCCGTTTGGGTAGTCTAGTGCGGAGCGGGACGTGGTTGTTTTTGGAGGCGTCCGGCGAGGGGTCTTATGCAACTTGCACGCCACGTGAATCTCAAGCTGGGGTTTTGATGCGATTTGCTTCGTCAGACCAGCCTGCCCGCCAGGATCACCACCATCACCATCGCCATGCTGCACATCATCCAGCATCCACCATCCGTACTTGATCGTCGAACTCCCCGACCTGATGAGCGCGTGGAGTGGCGTATGACTGTGTCTGTGGGTGACCATGGCAGCGGCGACTCGTCCCATCTCGCCAGTTGACCCCCCCCCCCCCCCTCCCCTCGTCACTTCACGGGCGTGTCTCGAGCGAGCGCGTCACGCCTGTCCACGGCGGCGCCTCGCGCGGCGCGCGCTGGCACGCCGCCAACGATCAGCTGACTGGCAGCCACACTTCCGCGCGCCGACCTTGAAAACGCGCCCGGCAGGAGAGCGGTGGCGCGTGCGGGCTCCTCTCGCGCGGAGAGACGCGCGCGCGCGCCGGCGGCCGTGTCGGCCCCGGGCACCCCGTGTCCGAAAGCGGCGGCCGCGGTCGCCTCAGCGAGCGACCGATTGCAAAGTGTGTCAGGTTACATCACGAGGGTTTCTCCGCCGCGCTGAGCGGGTTCGGACGAAGGCCGCCGCCACCGCGACGCGGCCGCACGCGCGGGTCTTTGGGGGCAGGGAGGGGAGAGGAGCTTGAGCAGGGCGTGGGAAAAGGAAAGGCCGCGTCTTGCGGACCGGCTTTTTTCGGGGCGGACGGTGTGTGCAATACCGAAATGTGGCAAAGCGGCGGCTCTCGGCGAAAACCACTCTCACTCTCGGCGGAGGATTTGGTGATTGGCATGTGGAGGGCGCGCCCCCGTCGCCAGGGGTGCGCCTTGTGGTCTTGGACCGGCTCGGGCGACGCAGATTGTTTACGGAAGTACCAAGGTCACGCGTCACGTTGTTGTCAACTGTGCCGGCGCAGAGCTGGTGATCTCGCGCGCGTCTCCTACGTGCCCCCTCACTCCCTGCCACCGGAGCGCGGTTGGCCGCCCCCTGTTGACGCTTTCTCCCTCGTTGCGCGAGTACGAGCCGTATCTGGGGCGCCGCGGGGCCGTGCCTGGCGGCCGATTCTCGCCGTTGGGCTCCCAGGCGGCGCCAGCCCCCCCCCCCCCCACCCCCCTCCCTGCAGATCCTGGCCGGCATGCGAGGTGTCGTGACCGGGCCCCCACGGCCGGCGCCGCGACCCACAAGTTTCGATGACCCGCGTCGAGGCCGGCGGCGGTCGGCCGTGGCAAGGATCACCTGCGCGCGAGTGGTCGAGCGGGTGGGACGTGAGATGGAGCGGGCTGGGCGCCACTCGCACCGCAAGAAACGGTAACTATCGAGCGGTGGTGACCTTGCTGATCGAAAAATTGGATACGTCGACCAACAGTACAATGATACATTGCGCCAATTGCATGACATAGTATCATGAAGTATTCGGTGCAACCTGGAAAGGGAAAAGGTAACGGTAACTGCTGGTGCGGACGGTTGTTTTCTAAGAATCGTCAGATGCCCGGTTTACGCTCCTGCACAACGCTTTTAGGACGCGTTCTGTTGGCATCGCTTGCACAGTTGCAGCTCTGCGATCTTGCGTGCTGCCGCGCTACCTGTACTTGTCAGTTGGAGTTTTCCGCATCTATTTTGGAGCACGTTGCCACGTCACGTGCGTCAGCTTGTGCTGACGTCACGTGCGTTCTCGCGTACGGTGATAATTTCACGGTCACAAACTCTGCGAAACCCACGACTCCCTGGTTTGTTTGTTTGTAATATGTGTGTTTGTTTTGTTATGAAGATGCTTCCTCTCAGGACCGTCAACGCTCCCTAGCAAACACGTTCCGCGTATGATCTCTAAGCGTGGCTGGACTGCACTTGTTTTTATTTATATTCTTACGAAGACGCAGAATTGGCTGACTCCGTTTACTCAAAGCTGGGGCTGCCGCCCTGCTTTATTCCGAGACCGCCTGACCAAAGCCCGCGCAATGCTCCAGCCGACTACGGCGTCAATACCATCAGACACTCTCCAAGGAAGGAGGGTGCCACGACGGTAGTGCTACGGCAAAAACTCCTATAGACAGGAATGCTACGACATCAGTTATGCGCGACATTACTGTTACTGCAAAAACTCATGCTCGACATGTGTAGTACATGACAAAATGTATCTTGCAAAAACATGTACCAGTTATTAATAGTACAAATAGCATAAAAGCATACAGTCTTGACTGATATGCGACACACAGTCAATTGGCACGAGTTAAAGGTAACATTTTTTAGACATACATTTTGCCGTGTAGCGCCAATGTCGTATACAAATATTTACAGTAGAAGTAAGGTCGTGTATAAGTAATGGCTGTAGCTGTTTTGCGGAAGAGGCAGTCCCGTGCATAAGCAGTGGCTGTATTAGTTTTTGCAGAAGAGATTATCGCGGGTTAAGTGTTTGAGGTATGGCTTTGTCGTGTAGCACTATTGTCGCGTAGGTTTTTTGCGGTAGAAGAAAGCTCGTGTTTAACCTATCACTGAGCAGAAGTAATGCAGAAGAACTAATGTGCATAAGCCGTGCTTGTTCAAGTGTTTGCAGTGTAAGTAATGACGAAAATATTTTTTGGCAGCATAAGCTTTGCTGTGTACCACGTATCTCGCGAGACGAGAAGTATCGACAGTAGAAGTAATGTCTTAGCACCCTGTCGGTAGGAGTTTTTAATGTAGCTCTAATGTTGTGGAACGGTCCAGGAGTGTGGGAACCGCCCTGTAGGTCACGCTTGACTGCGACATCGTGAGTGACCAGCCAGCAAACTGTCCGAGGAGACTGGATCTTGGGCGCCAGTCCCCCCCCCCCTCCCCCCTCCCAGCATCCCGGCGTTGCCCGGCGACACAGGTCGGGTTTCGTACAAACGGCGGCCACTTTCGCTTTCGTCGGTCGGCCACATTGGAAAGCGAGCCGTGTGCCCGTGGACTGGACGCCCGTGCGCGAAGCCGCGCCTTGTGCGGTTGGCAGGGGACGGCCGGCCCCGTCAGCCGGCGCTAAACTCGCGCCGGCGCTGCCAGCTCCGATCTGAACCCCGTGAGTCGTCTCCTGGTGCGACGGAGGCACCGAGGCCTGGTCGTCTCCAGGCGCCACAGAGGCACCGAGGCCTGGTCTCAGCGGCAGCTGCGTGCTGCTGCTGTCGCAGCTGTGAGCTGCTGGTGCCGCAGTTATGAGCCGCTGTTGCCGCAGCTGTGAGCTGCTGGTGCCGCAGCTGTGAGCCGCTGGTGCCGAAGCTGCGTGCCGGCCGGTCGTCAGCCGAGGCGGCGGTCAGCCGTACATGTGACTCACAGTGACTCACGACAGTGACGCTGCCTTTTTCTGCGTCGAAGAACAGGCGGTGTGCGACTCGGCGAGCGGTTTGTCCATTCCGCTCTGCAAACCGACTGGGACAGCCCCGCCTGCACCGAGTAAAACGTGTCTGCACCGGCCAGGGGACACTTGGCAGGGTATGCGGTGGAATACCGCTCCCCGATGTCACGGCCGCCCGTGACAGCGCGCCGTTGTCACGACAGACGCCGGCTGACGTGACTCAGCGAGACGCCCCGATCATTTGCGCGAAGGGCTGGTATTGGCCGGCCTTGCAGAGTTCCAGAATAGCATCCACGTGATCGCATCAGTGCGCATGCGCAGACCATGAAATGGCCGCGGCGGTTCTTTTAGGCGGGGCGGTCGAACTGTGAAATTACAGGTTGGCGTGGCTGTCTGGTCATAAGGTGTGCGTTATGCCCTTGTTCATTGCGACTTCTTTTCACAGTTTGATGCAGAACATGATTGCATGAAATTCTGCCCCATGTACATGACTTGCAAGTTGGAGCGAGGAGAAATATCCACACAAATGTAGCCATCACTGCCATCTGCTTCCCTTCGTTCCATTTATACCCATGTCACCACAGTTACTGCACGTAGAGCATCCTCATTTCTTTGTTAACATGTGGCGGCAAAGAAAGCCGTGCAGGCTCCCCTCTCCCCTCGCTCCCTCGGCGGGGCCGAAGCTGGGGGCTGACAGCAGTCCCTGGTCGGTCACCACATGTCGAGCTGTCTGAGAGCCGGCCGCCTCCTGGCGTGCCCCGGCGTCACAATCGGGATGAACAAACAACGTGTTGCAACGGAATGAAGGCTCGGTGGGGATTACCGGCGGAGGCTGTCTGCTGACGAATTGTCGCCACTGCTTCCGTGCGAAGGCGACTCCCTGACGTGCTTCTTATGTTGCAGAATCGTGGACGCGGATGGCGAATTTCTCCTGATTGAGGCGGCAGATCATGTTCCTGACAGTTACGACCCCGACACGGCTGAGCGCAGAGTGAGTACGACTTACGGCACGCCGCTGTCGTACCTACGGCACCCGCTGTCGTGCTCGGACCTACGACATGCCGCTGTCGTAGCCCACGGCACTCTGCTGTCGTAGTGCACAACACCCCGCTGTCGTAACGCTCGACACCCGCTGTCGTACCCGGGCCCCGACGCTCGCGCAGCAGGCGAGCGCTGCCTCCTGATTGGCTCCCGGTGCCGGCGCTCGAAACATCGGTTCCGGTTTTCGAGCGAGAAATATGGACAACGCCCGGTTTTGGTCAAGTTCGCAAAGGGTCACGGCGTGTCGTTGGTGCCGGAAATCCGATTGTGCGGGCAGAGAATCGCTTCGCCGGTGTCATTGCGGAAACCGTGCGGGGCTGTAGGTCGTATCGGGAGAACAAATTCCGCCGTTAGTGCGCTCGCTTGGATTATTGGTCGGTGTCTGCCGGACCCGCACAGCCGGCACAGAGCCGAAGCCACCGGCCCGACGGCAGAGCAAAGCCGAGGAGAGCCGCGGCTCGGCGGATAGGCTTCCTTCCGCCTCAGTCCCGTTGTGTTGTGTTGTGTGGCTCTGCGTGGCCGGCCGCCTCGCGGCGCCGACGATCTGGGGTCATCCACGATACGCGCTCCGATCGGCCACACTGCGGCGCGCGCGGCCGACACCCGCAGCAGCGGCCCGGTCCCCTCTGACCTGGCAACAGGGGTCAGCATGGCCGGCGGCCGCGGCTGCGCGTGCCCGCGCCGTCACGGCCCTCTTAGCGTGAGAGGCCTCGTGGACGAGCGGCCCTGCGGTGCGTCTGAGCCGCGCGACCGCGCTGAACCCGACGCTTCCGTGTGAAGCGTCGTCACACTAGCAAACCACGGCTGAAGGAAGCAGGCCCCGGAGCCTTCCAACGTCCCAGAAACCAGTCAGCTTCGGCGCAGGGTGGCAGGGAAGTGTGGCGCGGCGCGGCGCGCGGAAGCTGCCGCCGTTCGGGCACGTTACGCCGAGATCGGTGTGGATCGGTCGGCGGGGACCGGGCTGATCTGCCAGAGTGGCCGCCATCGTCGGCCGACTCCCCGACGGAATGTGGCGCTCGTGGCGCCGGAACGGCGCCCGCGACGTGACGACGTGACGTGACGCGCCGCGCGGAATGCAGGGCGTCGGCCTGGCCTCGCTGCGCCGCTGGCGGCCTGCTGTGACGGCTGGTGCCGCCCGTCACACGCCCACCGCGCCTCCAGACGGAGCCGGTGGCTGGCGTCCGCGGCGGCGAGCGGTGGAGGCAGTCGCCATCCTGAGCCGCCTCCCGCTCGGCTCGGCACGAGAGACGCTTCAGTTGGCTGTGAGCCTGACGTCTTCTCGGGGGGCCGCCACTGCCGGCCCGGGCGAGTGACTGGCCTCGCTCCCGCTCCCCCCAGACAATGGCCGGTGCCCGCCCGGCGTTTAGCGGCGGACTTGCGCCCCTTCCTCGCCGGCGCGACGGCATGCCTGCTGCCAGCCCGCGGAACAGGCCGCTTCCGCCGACCGCACGGCGGCGGCGCTCTCATGCGTGCAGTATCGCACGTGGCCGGGCTCGGGGTGAATGCACGCGCCGTCCCACGTGGCGCTCGGCGGCGTGCGCTGGCGCAGGCCGAACATGCGCAGTCGCAGGGCGACACGCCGATGCGGGGGAGACCGGTGTGAAGTACCTGCCATCGGGGATACCGAGGTACCTGCCATCAGGGATGCCGAGGTGCCTGCGATTAGGAATACTCGTGAGCAAGTAACTGATCGGCCCGGGCGCCTCCTGTGCATCAGCGCCGTCCGCTCGTGGCTCGCTGTTCGGTCGCCGGACAGCGGCGGCATGCGGCGACGCCCCGCCGGTGGGCGCCGCCGGCTTCGCGTGCCGCCCGGAGGATGCACGCCGTTTCGCGTTCGGACAATGCCGCTTGCGTGTGGCGGCGGGCGGCGCGGCGTTTGAGGCGGGCGGCGCCGGCTTCGGGTCCGGCGGCTCCTGCTGCGACGGGTGGCTCTGTTGCCTGGCCGGTCCGCCACTGCCGCGCGTCGCCGATCTAGCTGAGCGACGGCGCGGTGCGGCGACTTGTCAGCCGTCTGCGACGTTGAATTTGCAATTTCGGGTCCTTGAAACTTGATGACGTTCGGCCTGACGAAATTAGCGACGGTCTGGATTCGGACACGCGAGCTATTTTAGGGGCATCCTTGTGTGGTGCGGACGGTGTCTGTCGGCGCGGTCCGGTTCAGTAACAGCCCGTGTCGGTCGCCCGTCGCCCCCCAGGAACGCTCGGTCGGCACCCGTTTTGCCTCACGGTCAGATCGAGCAGGCCAGCCGGGCCCCGAGCGACGGCCGGGTGCCGACAACAGCTGATCCCGCCGGCAACCGAAGCCTCTCGTAACCGACGACCCCGCGCGGCGCACTGAGCCGGGCGCCTCCGCCCGGGAGATACGGCGGCCGACACCGTCTGGTCGCCGCCAGCCAAGGCTGCGCGACAAAGCCCGATGCCGCCATTCACCGAATGTCAGCGGCGGGTCGGGTGAGCCCGGGGGCAGCGGGCACGACCGCCTCTGTTGTCTGGCGGCTCGGGTGGGCGCCGCCTCACTGCCGGCTTGGTCTCGGGCGGCGTGGGCGGCCGCACCCGACGTCCGCGCCAGCAGGTTGTCATGACAACGCCTTAGTCTGGCCAGGCGGCCGCCCCGGCGCGTGCCTCGTGTCCCGTGGTGTTACCAGCTATTGGAGAGCATGGGACCGACGGCGCTCGAGGCGACCGGGTGTCAGCACCTCATGAGGAGGGGGGCGCGGCTCGTGCCGGCTCGACTTTGGAACGCTCCGGCTCGACTTCAGGGCGCGCTGCCCGCGCCGCGTGGCAACCGCTCAGCGGCACGGCGTAAGGCGCCCGGCGCCCGGCGCCGACCTGGATATATCGGGCGGCGTCAACCGAGGTCTGCCTTGTCGAAGGCCGCGGCGTAGTTTGCGGAACGCACAAAAGATGTCACTAGCGTCATCGGCGCAATCTTCGGCGCCGGCATCTTCAGTGGAGAAGCTGGGCACAAGACATGGCGTTTTTTTTTCTCAAACCCAGGAAGGGCATCGGATTCGACATGGTCTGTCGTTTTCACGCACGTTCTTACTGCCGAAGAGCCTGTCTTCTCTTCGAAAATAGCTTTGTCCGCACCGTGACGCGTCGCGGTCGGCGCGAAGCTGAACCCCAGGCCGTTCGTCGAAAGCCGGTGGCGCGGCGCCCGGCGGCCGCGGCCGTGAACAGCTCGTTTCCGTCACAGTGACTCACGGCTCTCCTCTGGCCGGCCTGTGCGACGCTCCGTGACGTGTGTGACGCGCCGTCACGCGTGTGACGCGCCGGAGCGCGGGCCTGCCCTTGGAAAAGGCCCAGTCGCCTGGCGCCGGCTGCTTGGCCCGTCACGCCGCGCCGCCGCCGGCCCACGGCGACGTCTGCCCCCCTTGGGCGAGCAATTTGGCGGACCTTGAACGCGGTCTCGCGGGCGCCGTCACGACATGTCGCTTGGTCGCCGGCGCGGCGCCGGTACCCGCAGCGCGCCGAGCTCGGACGCCGGCGGGGATTGTCTGAAACGCTGCCATGCATAACGTCAACCACCAAGGGCAATCCCGGGCCGCGTGCGCCGCCCGCTAATCGGTCGTATCCGGTGTTGATGGCTGTCAGGAATGGCGCGAAGCACGGTCCAGGAGGCAGCGCGGCGCGACGATTGGCGTGGGTTCCATCCCCACGGAGTCCAGTTTTCGCGTGTTTTCTGTCGGTCTCGCCCCGACCGCCACCGCGGCGGCTATGCTGTCAGTGGGTCGTGGCGGACCCCGTCACCGCTTAATCGGAGTCCCACGGCCGCCACGGTGTCACGGGCCGCGCTGCGCCGCGCGGGCCCGGCTTGAGCCCGGTGGCGGACTCGACCTCCTCGGCCGTGTTGCGTCATACCCGGACTCACCGGGCCTGGTGCGGTTCCGGCCGCCGCTCAACTGGCTCCCTCCGCGCCCTCAACAGGCGCTCGGCGCGTCCGCGGCGTTTCCGCGGCCGGCTCGGCGGGCGGCGGCCGACTTCAGGCCGGCCTCGTGCTTTGGACGAGAGCGCGGCGGCGCCGCGTCTGGCGATCTCATCTCGAGTTCGGCGGAGCGCGGCGGCGTCCCACCGCGTCGCCGGGCTGCTGTCGTCGGCGGCCAGAGAAGCCGCAGCTGCACGGCTCAAACAACACCAGCTCAGCAGATGGGGTGGAGGGTGCTTAGTTCCGGCGGCCCGTCGAATTTAGATTTATTTTAAGCGCAAATGCTAATTGGCATTGAACAGTTTCTGCCCGTTGCGTCTGCACAAAGCGATAAAAACGGCGTGACTATAAGTTTGCCCTAAGAAACTGGTGAGCCGACAACTGGTGTTTGATGAGTGGATGGCTGACGACACAGCCGGTGTTGGCTCAAGCCCAGAACGGAGTGCGAGCTCGGAGTGCGGGCTCGGAGAGCGGAGTGTTTCACGGCCCGAGAGTTGAGTGTGCGGCGTGCTCTGTCAGCTGATGACGATTGACGCCGTCGCAAGCGTGCTGAACATGCCGGCAGAAGGCCAGGCCGGGCCTGGCTGGTGTTGGGTGGTGTGCGGCATCGTGGTCACCGCGCGCCCGGTGGCGTGTGGGGGCGGGCGACGAGGTCAGGTCTGGCCATCAGCGTGTGTGGGGCGGGCGGGAGGGTCAGGTCTGGTCATGAGTGCGTCTGCGGCCGTGGGACGGGTAGCGGAGGGCCTGCCGGCCGCCGCGGCGCTGCTCGGGCGAGAGTAACTGACCCGGTCGCTTTCGATCTTAGCACCCGGGCGGGCCGCTGCAGGCCGCGCGCCGGGAAGAGTGAACCGGAGGGAGGAGGTGCAGGCAGAGTGGCGGCAGCGGCCGGCGGCGAGGGGAGTTTTTCTGCAAACGGCAGAGCCGAGAGCCGGACTCGAGCGCGCACGTGCATCGATGGTTGGGGCAGAAGAGGGAGAGACGGAGAGGGGAGTAATGTGGAGACCTGACGTATAGATGGGGCACGCGGCGGAGAGAGACGTAGCGCGAGAGGAGAGAGCGTCGGTCCCGTTGTCCGAGCTGGGTCACTGACCCGGTCTGGTCTCGTAACGGTCGCCGACGCGCCGGCTCAGAACGCCGGTGACGTCACAGCGGTGGCAATTCCAGGTCAGGCGCGGTCAAGGTCACGCCGCCGCCGCCGCAGCAGCAGCAGCCGCAGCCGCAGCCACCGTTACGTCCAGCAGCTGTCGCGTCCGTCCATTCAACCGCCGGCGCGGCCGAAGCCGGAGCCGCCGGCGCGGCCAACGCGGAGCCGGAGCCGGAGCCGGAGCCGAAAGTGGCTCGCCGGCGCCATTAGAGCTGCCTCGCTCCCGTTCCCACGGTCGGGCTGCGGCAGCTCGCGCTCCGGCCGCTTCCGTGTCGGCGCGGCTCGGCCGGGACGGGGTGCTGGGAGTGGTCGCCGGCGGCCGGGCCGGCTGCGGACCCGATCCGCGCTAGCGAGCGTTGTACGCTGAGTCAGTGAACAACAACAACCTTTATATCGCACGGTGTAAAACGTCACGAGGGATTGAAGGAATCGGTTGCAAGCCTAATGTGTCCATGCTTCCCGTGCTGTTGAAAAGGCCAGCAATAGTAACCCGGGAGTGACCAACCCCGAGCCGGCGAACGCGTGCTGCGATCGATCGGAGGGAGCGGGCTCGTGTAGGGTCTTCGGTTTGACGGGAATGTTAGCCGGAACTTCCCGCAGCTCGTTCGTCAGTGCGGTCCGTCACTGATGTTCCGGGAAGAATGCCGGCACACGGTGATCGTGAATCGTGTGCCTGAATTGCTGGCGCTGGAGTGGCCCCTGGCCGCGGCGCCTGCGTCACGGTACTGCGAAGTCCGCCGACCGGCTGCGCGGCCGTGGTCAGCTAGAGCAGCGTCTTCCCGCGTACAATGGCCATGACCGTGCCCGGCTTCGACGCAGCGTAATCGCCGCGGGGCATAGCGGTCCGGGACATCCCGTGTGGGCCGCTGCGTAGTTCGGCGCTGCGGGAACGTTTCCGCGTCTTCGCGTGAGTGGCGTGCCTGTCTGCGTGGCGAGTCGACCCGATGTTTGGTGCTGGAATTTGTTTGACAGGATGAAACAAATTGGGTGGTTGAATCACAGTTTCATGTTCTGGTGTCTACATGGGCTTAGCATGTGCCGTAGGGCCGGGGCTCACCCAATAGGCACTGCTTGGTGTGACTTAACTAAGATGTAAGCTTGAGACTTAAACTTGAAAAACTTTAATGTTAGGCTGTGTTTCCATGTTTGGCCTGTGTTGTTGGCGTTCCAAACATAGCTTGTGACAAAGGCTTGATTCGAGGTTCGCGAGCTCGACTGGGGTGTCAAAATAAAAGCATGCCTGTGACATGTTTTGCGTGCGTCAAGACGCACTTCTTCTACCTTTGCCGTCAAGCCTTTTTCATCGTCACATCGCGCAGGTTGAAACTAGAGCTGCGTTTGGACGAGCCGTCCTGCCAAATAAACACGTGCATAAATATCCACCGGCGGCCGCGAGCAGCAGGTTTGTTGGGCCAGTGACGGACCGTTATGAGCGAGCAGAAGCGAAGCCGGTGGCAGCGGACGGCGCGGTGCGACCGCGGCCGACCCGTTTCTCATGACCAAGGTGGCGGCAGTGGCCGTCCCGTCTCGCCAGCTTCGTCGGGCCGTCTGACACCATTTCTGTCACCTGGCACTTCCCGTGTCACGCCCGACTCTGACACCAGCGCCGGCGCGGCGACCGCCGTGCGTTCAACCCTCTCCGCGGCGACGGGTTCGCCTAGCGGTGCCGTGTGAAGGTGCCCCGGCCAGGAGCGCGGCCGCCGACCCCGCCGCCCCCGGGCATCGGCTGACCGTGACCTCCTGACCTTGGACGACCTTGAGACGCCGTCTGGCCGGCGCGCTGGCCTCGGGCGCCGCCGGCCGCGAGGAACCGTTGCCGGTCGAAAGCGATCGGTCGACGACCGCTTGGCGGCGAAAGGGGAGGTTTCGCTAACGGGCGGCACTGGCGGAGGGTCGAGTTGAGCTGGCGTTAGGCTTTTAAGATTACGAGGCCAGACATATGGTCTTTAAATCACCTCCAGGTCTGCCTTGCGCTGCTTTTGTGCCGCCTTGGATTCGTGTTATGGTTGCAAGGGCTCAACGAAAAATGTGTTAGGCAAGGGTAAGTACGTTGAGGCACATTGTCTCCATGACTGGCATGTTTCTGTGAGAGGCTTTCTCTTTGCGCTGTAATTCTGTGAAGTTTTAGCCTCCACGTTGGACTGGGGCAAGCGAGGGTCGCCGTAATGGCACCTTTGAAATGATATTGTTTATCTGGTAACGCTCTTGGCAGTGACAGGGCGCATGATGGGCGTCTAGTTGTGGCAAGGGAACAAAATAAAACATGATTTTGGTAGACCCAATCTCTCCAACGGGTATTGCGGTACTTGAAGGTAATGATCAGCGTTTAAATGACACAACATTGAGGGGTGCTGTGGGTTAGGTTGATTTTTCGGCCCCCCCCCCCCCCCCAAAAAAAACACTTCCATCCCTACAAATTCACGTGAGCCCGTGATGACGTTGCGTGGACAACAGGCGAACGATCACAAAAATCGCGCACCAGCAGGACGGTTGTTTCCATTTTTCATTCTCGCTCCGCAGTCGTCGCCGTGAAGGGACGTGACAATAAAGCTTCCCTTGAGTTGTCCTTAAATCGGGACGCGTTCCTCATCCATGATCGCCGGCGCTCACCGTACTGTGGCGACTGGCGTTGGCGAGTGCGCTCGGCTGCCAGGCAAAAACTGCGCTCGGCTGTCAATTTCGGATTCGCCGGGCCGTGATGGGGCATTTGACCTAGAAGCGGACGCGTGCCATTCGGTGATGGCAGTGGCTATGCATTGTCAATGGGGAAGGGAGACCACCGTGCCTGCCCCGGGCTAGGGGTCAATCGATGCCCCACATACGCCACGCTCGCACGTACGTGGCAATTATCCCCCCCCCCCGACACATACACGCACACAGACACACACACACACACACACACACACGCCTCGTTGTCCCGTCAACGCTGCCTTGGCTGCAGCCAGGCTCATGAAAACAAAGCATCTTGTTGATGGAAGCGGCCGGTGCCGCGGAATTCGGCCTGGCCTGGTATGCGCAGTTTTAGATCCATAAATTGAGAGATCAAGCCGGGAAGCCACGCGTCCAAGATGCTCTGCTGGATGCCCGTGTGTGATGCGGTCGGGCCCCACCCCTCCACGCGCAGGTGTCGCGATTGGCGAAGCTCCCGTTCCGCCTCCGCCGCCGGTGACGACGCGTGCGCGGCCGGGGTGGCGCCGGCGCCGGCGCGAGCTGGCGCTGACGCCGGAGCGAGCTCGGCCCACTTCGCGCGCTGCCGCCGGACGAGCCCCAATTGCCGCCGGTCGAACGGGGTCAGACGGCGGCACTTCGGCGAACGCGCTTCGGCGTCGATAGTGTGGCGGCGGCGGGGGGGGGGGGGATTTGGGTCAACTGCCGGCGGCGAAGTCTTAGGGGGTCCTCCTGCCACTCGGGGCTTGGTCAGTCAACAGCGCCGGCCAGTCGAGGTAAGACGGGTAAAGTAAGGTTGAACGCTCTGCGGCTGCGCATCGGGGAGCATCTCGGACGAGGCTTTGTTTTTGTCTGCCGTGCCAGCGGCGTCGCGGCCGTGGAACTGTGCTGGCATCTTCGGTCAGTGGCGCGCGCGGCGGCGGCGTTCTCTTTCCTACCCGGCGCGCACCGCAGCCGGTGCTTAGAGGTCTGTGGCGCCTGAGCCGGCAGATCAATATCCGGTGGAGCCGCCAGTTTCCTGCGTCTTTTTCGGTGTCGTTAACTGCGTGAAAGATCATCCCTCATGGCGACTTTTCTCGCGGGAGGCACCCTGCCGGAGTCCCCGGCGGAGCCAAAAGAGGGGGAGGTCATGGGGCGCGACCATGAAGGGCCGACCAGCCCGTTTCTGTCGTTTCCGTGACGTTTTCGTTTCCCCGGGTTCCTTCAGTCCTCAATCTCATACACGCCTAAAGTTCACAATGTTCAGTGGTCACCAGCTCCGGTGTCAGCGCGGAAGACGCCGCGCCCGCCGGCGTTCGCAGCACGCTCCCCTGCTGCGCCGCGGCTGCGCGCGGGGAGGTCCGCCGCGGGCCGGGCCGGGGCGGCGGCAGTCGGCGGCACGCTGTCTGGCGGCGCGTCGCCCGCGGCGCCGCGACGAGCGTGACCCGACGACCTGTGACCTTGCGACGCGCGCGGCGCCGCACGAGCTCGTGAGTAGCACGCGACAGGTGATGCGAGGGGCCGGTGACCTGTGCGCTGACGTCGTTGTTTGGGTTCGCTGTTGGGCTCGGTTTACGAGGGTGGCGGCGCCTTGTTTTCGCTGGTCGGGGCTCTGTAGTGGGTGGCGTGTTCTATGCCCGGACGGTTGACGGGGTGCTGTCACGCGTCGCGTCAGGCTTCCTGTCAGCCCGCCTGGTCGCCTGACCAAGCGGCTGCTCAGTGCTGACGGGCTCTCGGCGCCGCCCGAATCAGCCGGGCTGGTCGCCGAGTTCTCATTGATCGGGCTCGTCGCGGGTCGCTGCTCGCCCGCGCTGGGAGCGCATACCGGAGCGGCGCGCGCCGCGACGGCCGCTGCCTCGTCCGCGCCGGGTTCGCGCCGGCCGCGCCGGGTTCGCGCGGGCCGCGCCGATTTGTTGCTCACGCAGCGGCGTTTTTGCCGCGCTTGCACGTCGCTTTTTCTGCTTCATGGGGTCTTTGTTCGCGCTGACCTTTGCGACCGGCGGCGGCCCGGCGTGTCAAGGTCACCTTGGGAGGGTGCCGGAGACGCGACCCGCGCTCAGTGGCCGTCATGCCCACGTGAACCCTCAGCTTCCTGTCAGCGCTGTCGTCACTGCAACGCCTGCCAGGCCGATCTGACGGCCGGGTAAAAACCGGAGCTGGCGAGATCAGGCCGCGGGGCTGGTCTAATCAGTTTAAGCTGCGGTGCATGCGGGATGGCCTGAATGAGTTAAAGTCGCGTCACCAATTGGTATAAGCTGGCTTCGACGGGTGCATGTCCGTTGCCACGTCACGGTCATTTTAAGTAGCAATTGCGGAAGAAGTACTAGACTCAGACGTCAGCGGGGCAGGAACTACATGTTTGACCATTATGGTACTCGATTTCTAACCTTTGAATGTGGGATTGCATTGATTAAAGACGACATCATTAAGGTTTAAGCAGCAGGGCATTTTGGTAGGAAAAATCAATTGCAGTTGAAGTTGAGCATCCAACTCGACCATTTTATTACTTGCAGGACGTGCTGTTGCGGCACCGCCTTAGTACGAAAAAGCATTCTTAAGTTATCAACTTCTTTGTTGCGATTGTAATTATTTTATATCATTTGCGGAATGAATGGTGCGTTAACTGATTTGTGTCGATTTCACGCCCGTCAAAGCCGTTTATAAACGGTTTAAAACGGGTTTAAACCACTGTCCCGGTTAAAATTAGTAAAAGCCGGCTGTTGGCCGGCTCGGTCAAAAACGCCCGTCAGCCTCGTGAGAGGGGAGTCGTAGTGCCAAGCAACGGCTCGTTTTTTTCCGGCGCCGTTAAGCGGCTTCTGCGGTGCGGAAATCTGTGCTCGCGCCTGCCGTCTCGGGGCCCGGCGGGGCTCGGCCGGGACCTTGACTGGGCCACCGGACCGGGAAGAATGTCCGACGGCTGGGCTGTGCCCTTCCTGGCGAGCGGCACATCGCTCATCTGCGGTCGGCGGTTTGAGGGGAGGGGCCGGGGAACAGGTGAGCCCCCCCCCCCCCACGATGAGCTCACTGCGGTCGGCGGACGACGCACACCAGGAAGCGTCGCGACCGCATCGCACCAAGCGGGAAGAGCGCCTTGACGTCAGCGCAGTATGGTTATCGTTATCTGGTCCATCCCGGAGGTGGCCTCTTAGGCCGCCGCGCCTACAGGCCTTTTGCCCCATAATTTGCGACATGATGGACCTGGCAAACACCCCGTGTGGCTTTCGCCTACCATGGAGGTGTTGATCCAGAGTCCAGAGGCTGGTGCCGCGCGCGCCCTCAGCTCGTGCATGGTGGAGGGAGCTCACTCTGGGCGAGCACTGTGAATGAACGTCCCCTGAGCCGCGGTTGATCAGAAGGCCAATGGCGTGCGGCTCTGGCTGCGAGGTCACCGTTCACCCGTCGGCGGGTGCCCCCCCCCCCCCCCCCTACAATCGCAGGCGGAAGGCCACAGGAGTCGGACGGCGGCGATCGTGCCACCGGGCCAGCAAATTGGCGAACGAACAAACATCAAGGCCGATTCCGAGGCCGCCGCCGCCCGGGCTCGCACCGGCGCGCCGGCTGGAAGCCACTTCACCCCCCCCCCCCCCCCACCTCTCCCTCGTCCTGGCGGCGCCCGGACAGTCTCCGCCCGCGTCGCGTGGCTTTCCGGCCGAGTGGGCGGCGCGGGCGCCGAGGACCGGCTCAGCCGCCGGCTGCGTGACTGTCCCGGCACGGATCATAGCGGGGCGCTGGTGGCCGCACGCGATGGCCGTGTTTACCAACAGGGGGTGGCACGCGACCCCTCCCCCATCCCCCCTCTGACAGCCAATCGGTGGCCGTTCCGCATGGCTGTCTGGCAGGTAATTGCGGCGGAAAGTAGGCCAGCGCGCGCAGCTGCGAGCCGGCGTACCGGGCGGCAGTGCGGTGGTGCGGCCGAAGCGAGGCGGTGGTGACGCTACAGAAGGTGACGCCGCTGGTGTGGCTGGTGCTCGCCGCGTCGTGGCCGGCGCTGTGGGCGGTGCTGGAGCGGGGAGTGTGTCGACGGCCGGTGATGGTTGTTCGCGTGCTGGCGGTCGGATGTTGCGTTTGTGTTC
Organism: Pollicipes pollicipes; assembly: GCF_011947565.3. Lineage (NCBI taxonomy): Eukaryota > Metazoa > Arthropoda > Thecostraca > Pollicipedomorpha > Pollicipedidae > Pollicipes > Pollicipes pollicipes. The sequence goes on from NW_023597055.1 coordinate 22,723,389, forward strand.
GGTGTTCTTTTGCTAGGAGTTTGGCCGGCTTTGGGTTAAGCTGCTATCAACCGGAGATAGTTGTGCGCGGACACTGTGCTTGTCCGCGCGGAGTTGCGCGGAGCGCCTGCCTTGATGGTGGGCTTGTCTCCGTAAGACGCCCTTAGTAGAAGCCCGTAGCTCCTCATAGGGCTAATCTGGTCTGTGACTCTGTCCGTTTGGTCTGTGCTGTTGCACTGTGGTCGGATCAGTCCTTTGGTCATGTTCTGCTACTCCGCAGTATCTCTGCGATCCCCTGGCACGCGACCTCGTTCGCCTCCCGCGCCCCGCCCAACTCATCACCTCCAGCAGTCTGAGTGGAGCTTTGTCAGGGCTGCTCTGGACCGGCCACCGAACGTGTCTCTGTGGCCTCCTTTTAAGCAGCCGCCGAACGCGCCCCCGGGGGCTCCATATGAGCAGCCGCCTAACGTGTCCCCGTGGGCTCCATATGAGCGGCGCCGAACGTGCCCCCGTGGGCCACCGATCGTGCCCCCGGGGGCTCCTTATGAACGGCGCCGAACGTGCCCCCGTGGGCCACCGGTCGTGCCCCCGGGGGCTCCTTGTGAATGGCCGCCTAACGTGTCCCGTGGGCTTCATATGAGCGGCGCCGAACGTGCCCCCGTGGGCTCCCTCTAAGCGGCCGCCGAACTGCTCCTGAGCCACCAGTTCCGCTGATCCGCGGGCCTTCTCGACGAACGGACCCGGCGGTCGTCACCGAGCCCCGGTCTCGTACTGATGGGCTTGGCCGGCACGCTATGAGTGCAGCAAGTTCGCGGAAGCCGGTGCCGCCCGGCGCCTTCCGCCTGAAGTGGGGTGAGAGCTAGCGGACCCGCCGGCCGCTGCAGCAGCGGATCGGCGGAAACAAGCGGAAGAATTTAGTCTTTCCTGGTAGCTCGGGGGCGCCCTTGTCGTAACTACCGTACGGCGTTGATCCGATCTAAGGGGGGTTAAAATCCAGTCTTTTCGTCCGTACCGGCGAAGCAGGTCCCGGTGAGCAAGGTCCCGGTGAACAAGGTCCTGGTGAGCAAGGTCCCGGTGAGCAAGGTCCCGGCGAGCAAGGTCCTGGCCGTCCAGCGGAGTTCCAGACGGATTTCCTCGGAGTCCGAGCGGTGTCCGTGGCCTTCAAAGGCGGCGCACTGGTCCGCGCTCCGCTGACCTTCTGTGGCCGACATGCCTGCCAGCTGGCGTCATTCGCCTGGTCCTGGAGGACTGCTCGGACCCCTGCGCCCCGGGCGGCTGGTGAGGCTGCAGCACCGAGTGCAGCGTCGCCTGCCCACCCCGACCAGGTCCAAGCCGTAAAACGACCGCCCTCTTTGAATCGCACTGCATATCATTGGAGAACAGGTCGGTTTATGTAAGATTTCCCCGCTAAGTCGCTGGCGAATCACAGCAGTCGTTGAGACGGGGCAACTGAAGGTCTGTCGCCCACACGGCGCAGTGCCGCGCTCGGGGCTTAAAAGGGCGCCAGCTGTAACTAAACAGAAGGCTCTAGATTTCGGCTCACGAAGCTAGGACAGGCGGCGCTCGGCCAGGCGCGACGGGCGCGCCGTCAGGCCATCAGGCTTACCGGCAGGCGGGCGCTGCAGCGCCGCCTGTCGTGTCGTGTCGCGCGCCGCTTGGCCGCCTTACCCGGTCAGCGCGCCGGCGCCGGTGGTCCAGTCGCCGCCACCGCCGCCGCCCGGTCACGTGTCACCACACGGCGGCCTCACAGCCACGGCGCGCGCCACCGAGAACGGCTTCTGCTTCGTCGCAGGGAGTCGCCGGCGCCCGTAAGCTGTAGGACAGGGGATGACCGGGGAGGGGAGGGGGGGGGGACTACGTGCCGGTGACTGAGCCTGACCGATCGGCTGGCCGGTCGTGTCCGATTCGGGATGGTTTGGATGGAGAGGCGCGCCGGGATTAGCGGCGACGGGGCGAGCGCTCGTGCGGCGCGGCCCATCAGGCTCGTCAGGGCTGTCGAAAGTGGTCCGGGACAGTCCTCACGGATCGCCCCGCCGCCGCCAAAAATCGCCTCGGCGCTGCAAAAACCGAATCCGGCAGCGCTGCAGTTTCGCTTCCGAGGCGTCCATTTTTATTCGATCTCCCTGGACGGCCGTCACCTGTTGGCGTTCAAGGCTGACCGGGCTCGTGGGCGCCCGCGGGCACCGACCTCTGGTGACCCGGCCGCCAGCAGCGGCATGTCGCTCCACCGGTTCGCCCGCCCCTCCCCCTCCCCCCGCCACGAGCGGCTCATCCGCGCGGCGGTTTTTTAGCCGCCGGTCGCAAGTTCAAGAGCGGCAGCTGTCACTGGCTTCCTTGCCGGCCGGATTAGATGGTGCAGCGCTCGGGTCGGCCGGGCTGGGCCGCGGGGGCCGCGGGGCGTGCCGGCCGGGCTGCCGCGACACGACCGGCCGGCGACTGCCGATCGGCGGCGGAGGCGGCGCACTTGTGCCGGACGGCGGCGCGGCGTTCGCGGAAGCTGCCGGGGAGGGCGGCCGGGCGCGGAGCGGTCCGCCGGCCGGCCGGCCGCCGCGGGAAAGGCCACCGCCTGAGTCAGCAGCTGTCGGCTCTGCGAAGGTGCGCCGCCGTGACCCGGCCGTGACCGGCGCCGCCGTCACCGGCCAGTCAAGACACCCGCCGGTGGCCGAGGTGCGGGCGGAATTTTCCAAGCCTCTGGAATGCGGCGGTGACTCCCAGTATTCTCTGATTTTAGCGCGTGACGGGGACGGAACATCTAAGTGGAAACTGCAGCCATTCAGCCTTGCGCACGGTATTGGCTTGGTTATCTAACGTAAGGCGCTGTGTGGGAATACTCGGTGACCCTGCCTTCAGGCTGCTCGCCCTACACGAGCGTTCTGATCTTTGCCTCATTCATGAGCCGAACCAGTTGAAGTGGCGCAGCCATCTGGACGTTGGGACGGGGCGGACGAATGCGCATGCTGCTTGGTGTGGCCCGTGAACCCGGCCGTTGATGTGGCTCACGGTTCGCATATACCCGCAGCATGGCCTTTTAGCCATGGGGCCCAACGGTGGCCCAGGACACCCCAACGTAGCCCACAAGGGCTGACGCTGCCCGCGGCAGTCACGGTGGCCCAGTCCGCCCTAGGGCAGCCCACGAAGGCTCCTGCTGCCCGCGGCAGTCACAGCGCTCAGACCCACAGCGTGATGCAGACAGCGGGCCATACGACGGCTCGCAGCGTCGTGCGGTATCTCACGGCAGGCTGGCGTGAGTGGCGTTCTTGCGCTCGTTTTTGTCGGCGGCGGCTGGCCGGACCACGTGACCCTGCCGGCGGTAATTGGCGTGTCGCGGCGTCCAGTCACGTGACCTGGCGGCGGCCCGGTGGGTCACTGACCTCTGCGACGCTAACGGTTGCGGTCGCCCCCACGGCCCAGCCAAACTGCTTGAACCACCGCCAGCGGCAGGGGCGGAGGCAGCGGCCGCGGTGAGGAGGAATGCGGCTTGTGGGGAAGGGTGTGCGGTTCTCGGCGAGGGCCGAGGTGAGGACCAGTGAGGACGTGTTCAGGCGGACTTGTGACGCCTGTTGAAAGGAACAACGTAGTGAGAGCTGGCGCACAGGGAGGGTCGAGCCAGTATTAAAGCTGTCCCAAGATGTTACCACTTGGCCAGGTGGCGGGTTTTTGCAATGTCAACTTGTGCTGACGGATTTACTTGACCCTTGTCACCCTCCTGGACATGCCAATAAGTGCAAGTAGGTGCTTGATGACGTTGATGTTTCCTTGGCCTGCCCGGTCTCCATGTACCGGAAAAGTACCCCATTGTCTGTTGTTTGCCCACCCTGCGTTCACTGCCCGTCCGCGGACCTCTTGCCACTGGGAACGGCGTCGGCCGCTGGCCTCGGCCATTGTCTCATGACGTCCAACCTTTCCTGGATCTAAACCGGACGTGATGTGATGACGCCCCAAGCCACCCGATATGACGGGACATTCCGTGTGTTTGGCCCAGAAGCGTGACATTTCGTGTGATGAGAAAAATCTCTTCCTCAAATCAGACGTTATTTCCCGACTGAGCGGGTGGTATATCGAGGGTCGGATGAGATGAGACCTCAAAACATCGGATGAGACCATCGGATGAGACCTCAAAACATGTTTGAACACCGTTGTTCGGGCTGTGTGATGGCTTATGGAGGGGAGGATACAGAGGCGCACGCATTAAAGCGTGGATTAATATGTACGCCACCAAATGACGACAGGCCATCCAGGGTACCACGTGTAAATGAGAAAGTCAAAAGCATATCGTGTTTTTATTACAGGTAAAAAATGTGCGTAAAAAGCGCACCTGTCGCGCGCTTTACTCAGTTTTCTGCGAAAATTACTTGTGCCCCTCCCCGCACTGTCAAAATCGTGCGTGCGCCCTTGATACTGCAGTCGTTCCCAGCAAGTTTGTGCTGTCTTCAAATGCATAGGCGACGCGGCAGCACTTACTTTTGAAATGCACCGTGTCTAACGCCCCTTTCCCTTCTCCCACAGGTGTACGTCTACGACGGACACATTCACTTGTTGCCACTCTCTTGGCCGGGCGACGATCAGCTGACGGCTGCCGACGGCGCGCCCGTAACCATGGCAGCAGTGGACGCCGTGCGCGACGTTGGCGCCGCCACGCGGGCCGACGCCCAAGTCAACGAGGCGATTCAGCAGAAGATTGACGGGTGAGTAGAGGACGCGCGCGGTGGGCGGAGCTTTTTGCCCCGTCCGCGGGTAAAAGGCGCGTAGGTTTTTGTGGCGACGGCAGACTAATCGCTGGTGATTGGACACTGCCCGGAGAAGGGCCGCCCGGCGCCGCGCGGGCCTGTTACGACACGGCGTCCGCGCCCTGGCGGCGGGCGGCGCCGAGGAGACTGGGCCCGCCGCGGTGTCGCCACTCACGCGGCGCCGCTTCCGGGCCGCTCGGGCTAGCCGACGGCCCTTCGGTCCGACGCGTCCATGGCAACACGGCAGAAAGGTCGCGGGCGTTGGCAGTCAGCTGATTGGGGCCCGCTCAGCTTGCTCGTGTTCTCAAGCACTGTCGTCCGATGGTCCCTCTTGGTCTGCGACGCGGTGGTTTACAAACACTGGCATGCGCCCGGCGACGCCCCTCTCATGTCCCGGCCCGTCTCCTCCACGCAGGTACCCCGGAAAGATAACCGAGTCACACCACCTAGCCATAGTTCGCACGCCGGCTGCGGCGGCGGCCCTGCTGCAGGCGTGTCCGCAGCTGCTGCCGGCGGCGGTGCAGGCGTTCTACCTGCGCGACCCCATCGACCTCAAGGTGAGGCCGCAGATCGGGCGTGGCGTGGCTGGCGCTGGTGGCGGCGCAAGCTAGTGCGTTACATTGGGGGAAGGGGGGGAGGCGTGTCTGTGGTCTGCGCGGTTGTGTTGTGAGGCGAGGCTGTCGCCTGTCTGCGGGCGGGCCGATCCTGAGGACCGTCCTCTCGGTGCTGCAGTCTGCTGCAGTCACTCTTGTTACCTGTCGGCTGGCCTCGCTGTGTTCGTCACGGTAAACGCGAACTCGTATTTCCACTCTCGGAACCGGAATGCCGTCATCACCGGCAGCCGGTCTCGCCGTCCTCAGGCCTGTCGCAGCATGCGCTTCTTCCCGCCGGAGACGTGCGTGCGCACGTGCGTCACGTTCACCAAGACGCTGTACGCCCAGCTGGTGCACCAGCGCTACCGGCCGGACGTGCGCACGGGCTGGCAGCTGCCACCTGGCGGCGACCCCGGGCACCGCGCCGCCGACGTCGGCATGAAGCTGGTGAGTCTGACATCTAGCAGTGAACGCTAGCACTGTGAGTGTGATGCGTCGCCGCAGGCCTGCTGCCCATGTACGGTGTTATGAAATTTGACTGGGTGTGTGGGAATTGGCGGGGTGCGCTCGGAAACAGGATTATCCCCTCGGAAATTGCCGTGAGCGCATTGGCTACGCCATCAAAAACTAGGTGTGGTTGCTGCGTGTTTTTTTTCTGGGGAGGGATGATCCATTGGGTTCATCAATATGCTCTGGGGTTGCGAACGCTGCCTCAGTGTAATTATGGAATGCATTTATTTTTGTCAATTGGATTGGTTGTTAGCTGAATGCCCATTTCTTGCACAAAATTTGGTCTACGCGGTCCATTCAAAAAGTGTTCATCCAGTTTGTGAATCACCGGGTACTCCGCAAACATCGTGAAATAGGCTTTAATGAGCAGCTGATGAAGTCATGGAGCCTTTCTCCGACTACGAAATGACGCGCTGTTTAACGGCAGGCATTTTCTCGCGGGATCAGGTTTGTGTGGGAACTAAAAAATGGAAGGTGGCATGCAAGAGCATTTTGTAAAAAGGGTTGTTTATGCCGTCAGAAAACCCGATCACGGCTCTGCAGCTCTCCCATACTGACAGCCAGCCGTAATCGAATCGCGCGATGTTCGTCGCGGTTCGGTCATGTAACGCCGCCGCAGTGTGCCACGGCCAGTAAAGCTCCCGTTGGTGGCCTGCGCAGGCAGTTTCCCCGCCCGTGGACGTGATTAGCGGCTTGTGGGACCTCCGTCGCCGCGCGGTTTGCCTGTCCAGTCAGCCAGGGCCGGAATTAACGTGTGATGCGGTTGTGTAAGCGGTGGAGTAACCGCGGGACTCGCCGGCTGGTGTGGTGTTCAGATTATGCCGGCAGATTGCCCAGTGGCGCATCAGTTCCGTGCCTGACCCGACCGGTTGTGCGGACACGGCAAGGACCGGCTTGTGCCGTCCTGACCTCTGCGTGTCCGCTGTCCGACTCCTGACCGCTGCGTGTCCGCTGTCCGACTCCTGACCGCTGCCTGTCCGCTGTCCGACTCCTGACCGCTGCCTGTCCGCTGTCCGACTCCTGACCGCTGCCTGTCCGCTGTCCGACTCCTGACCGCTGCCTGTCCGCTGTCCGACTCCTGACCGCTGCGTGTCCGCTGTCCAGCTCCTGACCGCTGCCCGTCCGTTGTCCAGTTCCTGACCGGCCCGCCGCCGGATAACGCTGGCGATGAGTGATCGTGTGCCATTACGTGGTCATCGGCAGAATCCCGTACGCCGTTAGCCTTTCGACGGCGGCCCCCGCCCGCCTGGAGGCGCGCCCCTCTCTATCTCCCTAACCCTTCTGCGGGGTCAGGCACTCGCCGGTCGCGTGAGCGTGACGGCCTCGGGAGCCGTGACGGCCTGAGCCGACCGCCCACGTCCCGCCTGCGTCAGCACGCGGCGCTTTTTTGTACCCCCTCTCGCGGCGTCGTCACTGATGCTGGTGCCAAAAAATGGTGTCGATTTTTGCCGAGCGCACCTGGTGGCGTGTGGCACGCGAGCCGGCCGGCGGCCCGCCCGGCCACTCAGCGCGCGGCGGGCACCACCGGGCGCTGACCAGCCACCGGCGCGCCTCAGTGGCCTCCTGGCGTGTTGGCATCCGCGCTCGACGGCCAGCCGCGATTGGCCGGCCGCGGCGGCTGACGAAACGCTGTTCGCCGATTGGCTGGCGTTAGCTGCCGCGCGTGCCGCGGCCGCCGTGATTGGCCGCGAGATTGGCCGACGCCGCTCACGAGCGGCGTTTGAACGCGGTCACGCGGCCGCTGGAGACGGCGCGCGTTTCGGTGCGCTGCCGGCGCTCGTCCTCAAACTTTGCCTGTTCTTTCTCGCGGCGGTTTCCAGGCGTCCAACCGTGGGGTAGGGGTGACACTTCTCAGTTTGATCACGTGACGTCGAGGATGCGGACGCCGACGCCGCGAGTCTTTCGCCGTGTCTTCGCGTATTGGAGGGTCACCGTCGACACGTCGCCCCGTGGCTAACCCTTGACCGTTCTCCCCCAGGCGTGCGGTCTGGAGATCCTAGCCTCGCGATCGAGGCCGGCCGAAGACCTGGCCAACGTCGACCCCGGCCTGGACGAGCTCCGTGATGACGTCAGGTGGCAGCGCTACGTGACGTCACTGCAGCAGAAGCGATACTTTGGCGTGAGTGCTCGGCAGGCGGGGCGCAGCGGCGCGGTGGATGCGTCTGAGTGACGTGCAGCTAACACGCCGCCTGTCGATGTCACCTCGGCGTGGTGTTGATCGGATCCCGGGCGTGCAGGTGGGCGGCTGCAGTTCCGCTGTCGCCAGGGAGCACGTGAAAGTCACCGGCCGCGTATGGGGGGATTTGGGGCTTTGGAAAGCTCATTATAAAAAGGACACATGCCTTGTATCTGTCGGCGGGGCGGTGATTTATCTCGCTGACACGTCTGCTAACGAGCGCTGCGTCTCCGGCCGAGGCTCGGGACGTGTCGGGCCGCCCGGTCACCGGGGCCCGCAGGATTTCCGGGATCGAGCCGGCCAAAACTCCCTGCAGCTCCTAACGTTCTTCCGGGAAGGAGGCAGCGCTGTTTTGTCCGACGGGACATTTCACGGGCCCCTGTTGTGCCGGCATTTTTGCGTGCTGAAATCCGCTTGTGGGAAACGATTTCAAGGCTACTGAAATCCTCTCGCGGGAGACGATGTCAGGGCCGTTTGGAATGCGGTTGGTAAAATTTGGTCGTTCGGGGCTCAGCATAATCACGGCATACACGCCTGATCGCCATACCCACAAATGGCGCCTCATTCCTTCTTTGCAGTGTATCATTTGTAATGCTGGCATTTCCGTAATGTCTTTAGTGCTGAATGAACATTTACCTGCTTATCAGCGTTGCGTTTGGTCCTGCTCGCCCTTGTCACCATATTGCTGACGGATGTGAGAGTTATCACCAATGCACATTTTACGATCATTAGCACTAGATCTCAGCCATGTTTAAGCCTGAAGGTGTGCTTGGTGCGGGGTAAGCGCATAGTATCAGCCGTATTCAGTCTTAGAAAGGCTTTACAGTTCCAAGTCCAAGGCTTCACAGTGCCAAGCCTTATCCCATTCGCACCACGTCCGCGCCTCATCCCACGTTGAAGTCAAACTCGTATGGCCCCCCACGGCCCAGACATCAGAGAGAACCACTCGAGCCCCTCAGCACCCACTGTCCGCTGTGTGCCCTCCCTCCTCGCCGGCGCGTCCGTCTCGGCTCTCCGTCTGACCGCGGTGCGCGCGTCCTCAGGACGAGCTGGAGGGGTCTCGGCAGCACTCGGCGCTGACGGAGAAGGCGCGCCAGTACTACGTCACGCACATGCTGAGCGAGACGCGGCAGTCAGCGCCCGGCGACGCCGTCCACCAGCTCATGGCCAAGATCAAGGTGGACCACGCCGAGTGGCGGCGCCGCGAAGCTCAGCTGCCGCCCGCCGACGGTAGGTGACAGCACTGGCGCGCGTGGGCTGCGCGGGTTTTGATCATTGGGCGGATGCCGTGAATTGCGGCCGATAGCGGCGTCATCTGCTGCAAGGAGATTGCGCCATCGATTGGTGCGCCCTTTGATGTGGTAGAGGTGTGTCATGAACCGTTACCTCCTTTGTGCCGGAGAGATGCCGAAAATGGAGCAAAGCTCTTATCTCCACATCACCATCAGATGGCTCTGTCAGACAGGGGCTTTAGAGATATTTTGCTCTGTACATGATTTGTGGTTTAAGTCATGGATCCAATTAAAAAGTTGTGAAATCTCTGCGGCCTCTCAGCTCCCACGACCCCTCAAGGGATCGCCAGCCAAATCCTCTGGTCACAACGCCCGCCTCTGCCCTCCACAGACGACGCCTGGCTGGAAGTGAGCCCGGACCAGCTGGACGGCCTGCTGGCGGCCCAGTTCCAGCTGGAGCAGCAGCAGCCTGAGGTGGTGGCCGAGGAGCTGCGTGACTTCCTCGGCCGCCTCTCCGGCCTGGACGGCGTAGAACTGCCGGCCGGAGCGGACTCGGCCAGTCGCAAGAGCTCCCGCGCGCGCAAGGTGAGCAGCCGGCGGGCGGCGAGGGCGAGTCGGGTGGCGGCCGAGAGCGGGCCGAGCGGCTGCCGCTCGGCTGATGTGGCAGCGGCTGGGCAGCGTTGTCATGATCGGCAGCTGGATGTGTGAGTCTGCGGACCTCCGCCTACTAAAATGCAGCTGCAAACAGGAACTGTCTCGAGCCATGTTTCAGACACTAAGAGCACACCGTGCGCTAGTTCAGAAACTTAAACGGGTTTTAAACATATCAGCACGTGAAAAACCGCCATAAACATATGCGACGTGGGTGCACGCCGCCAGATCACAAATAAACACCAGCCAGGGCCACACTACCGCCTCGAGTTCACACCTGACCCTCGCCTGCCTGGGCGCGGCCCGTCACGCTGAAGGGCCTCCCCTCCGACGGGCCGCTCCGCCGTGACTGACGCCGTCCGCTCCGCCGCCAGCCCAGCCGCAAGCTGTCGGCGGCCGCCGCCCGCAAGGTGTCCACGCTTGAGCCAGCCTCGACCGCCTCCGGCGTCCTCCTCCACGCTCAGCCAGAAGATCGACTTCAACGCGGACAGCTTCACGGGACGCCATGCGCGGCATGCTGGGTGAGTCAGAATGAGTCAGAGTCAGGGTGAGAGTCAGTCGGAGTGGAGGCGTGTGACGCTGTGTAGAGGGCGAGTCATGGTCATAGCGCGAGGCGCGGCTCGCCGGCGGGGTTTCAGTACGGTCGTATTAATCAACAGTCCTGTGTCAGGTTTGGACTGCGGGTGAGTCGAGGTCGGGTCATAGTCTTGGGCCTGAGACAGACGAAGTCCTGTGGTATGGTGAGCGAGCTGTTTCGTATCGTGAGTCAAGCACATGTTCGTGACGCTGCGCTCCGGCAGAACAAGGCGATCAGCTCACCGGCAATCGCCGAGCGCGTTCACCGGCGGCTGTGCTGGACGCGATGCAGAATCACAAGCTCACTTGGCCACTCACGTGTCCGTCGTGTCGCTCGTTGCCCCCTCCCCCTCATGGCTGGACCTGGCCACGCTCGTTCCTCAGACCTGGGCCTGGACGAGGGCCGACTGGAGCGACGCCGACTCGTCCGGCATGTCGTCGTACGGCGATGAGGAGGCCTCGGCGACGCTGGACGAGTTGCTGGGACGAGCCCGCCGACGGTGGTCCCGTGCGTCAGCTGATGGCCGAGATGGACGAGGAGCTGCGTGACACGACGCTCGCGGAGAGCTTCGTGCGCGCCACGAACGCCGTCAGGAAGGAGGTGTGTGCGATGTCACGGGGTGGTGTGTGCCGTCACGGAATTATTGCAGGATAGCGTGTTTTCGCTTGAGTGTTCGTTAGGGCCTCATCTTACCAGTATCATGGACTGTAAGATGATGTGCGTTGTGTGTTTAATTGTTTTCGATGCGTGATTTTTACGGATTAGAAAGCTTAGCAAGCGGCCTCTGCTGGGTTTGTCCAGGTGATAGCTCTTGGTGCACTGGTTGGGAGTTGTGCGCGGCCCCGGTTGACCGTCCCGCCTCCGTGTTTCAGTCGGGTCGCCAGCGCTTCGTCCGGCACGGGACCTGGACGAGGCCGACGAGTTCCGACCGGTGGCTGTGGACCTCAACGTGGTGCAGAACCTGCTGCGCTCCGCTGGAGGGTCAGCAGGGCGCCGGCGGCCCGGCTCTCAGACTGTGCTGCAGACGATGCCGGCCGGCGCGCGCCCGCCGCAGTAGGCCGGACCGGCTGTGGACCGCCGGGACCAGCTGGGAACCGTCGGGACCAGCTGTTGGCCACCGCGACGCGCCAGGAGCCCTGGCGGCTGGTCGCGCGCACGCGCGCCCTCCACTTCATGCGCGAGCGCAGCGAAGAAGACAATGATCTGCGCGAGCCCGAGTCTCCGACTGTCACCGTGGAGCCGGGTCTCATACTCGCCACTGATTGGCGGGCCTGTGGCGCACGCTAACGTCGCGTGCTGTTTCGCAACTCTTGATTGGACACTGGGTGACGTCACCGGCACGTCGCCGTCGCGACTTCGTGATTGGCAGACTTGTAGGTAACGACACCCGTGCTGCTTTCGCGGCTTTTGATTGGTCACAAAGCGTGGGGTAGGCTACGAACCCTGCTTGTTTTGATTCGTCTGACGAGATATGACGTCACTCGCACACTGCCGTTGCGGCTTGTGATTGGCCAGGAACATGACTCCGCCGCCGCGCTCCCTCCGCGGCCACGATTCGTCGCTGAATGACTGCTCTTCACGTGTCTCCACTGTTCACCATTTCATCGGCCACCGTCCCGTGTGTGTGCGCCGGCCGCGCGGGCCTCGTTCCTTTTTGTCTTGCCCCGCTGGTGTGTCTGCGCCGACGGCGGCGCGCCGACGGGGCGCCCGCGCCGACGGAGAAGAGCGGGCGTCGCGGCCGGCAGCCGTCGTCGCCCGCTGTGGGGTGGCGGCAGTGCCTCGCGTCAGCCGCGGGTCGCCTCCACGGCTCCTCGGACCGGTTGAGTCGCGTCCTCGACTTCGCGGGCTGGTGGAGATGTATCGGCCGCCGCCCCAGTGTACATAGAGAGCCGAAGGAAGCCAGTATTGCGGATTGCGTTGGGTCACGCATGTAGTGGCCCACTCTCTATACATATATGTGATAACTGCTGCAATAGCCCCCACCCCCACTCCCAACCCCCACTTCCGCACCGGATGCCCCGCCCGAACATTTTCTTGCGCCCCCCCCCCCCCTCCCTGGCCGCATCCTCCACGCCCCTTCAATTCTAATCGGTCTGCTTTTTGTACATACGCTCAGTCGGTAGTACGACCGCTTCGGAAGGAAGACGCGCGGAAACTGCCCGCCTTGTGCGGCGGATGCCCTCTCCGCGATCACTTCGTGGAGTTGGCTCCCGCATGCGGGCGAACTGCTCCGCTCTTCC